>NC_142734.1:15836362-16041362 GCF_051943395.1 Hippocampus bargibanti
TGACGGACAAGTTGCCCCATTCATTTACAATAACATAGACAACTAATTCTATTTAAAAACAACCAATCACTTTCCTTGAGAGTCACATACACAAACATAAGAATGCCATTTTCCACCAAAAGCAATGATAGAATGATTCAAATCAGATTTTTTAAGGAACTCCGGCTTGTCATGCATTTGCAATGTACAATGTACAAAATACATTTATGCTGTTTAACATCTAGCCACATTCCGGAAAAGTGTAAACCATGAAATATGTACTACTGGGCCAAAACGAATAAACCAACAGTTGAATCAAACATGTCTCTTCTGTTGGATAGAAAGAGGATAAAACACAACAATGAAGAGAATGAAATAAACAATGCAATAAAATACTGTGTTTTTCCCAGTGCTTTCGGGCTCTCTAGAGTGAAAATTACAATTCTAAGACAGCACAAAACCTCTCAACAATGCGAGAACTCAATTTGACCATTTTTGGCAAAAATCATGCATCAATCCATTTTCCAGACCGCTTTATCCTCATTAGAGTTGCGGGGGTTGCTGGAGCCTATCTCAGCCGTCTTCGGGCACGAGGCGGGGGACACCCTGAATTGGTTACCAGCAGGGCACACAGAGACAAACAAACATCCGCGCTCACACCTTGGGACAATTTAGAGTATTCAATCTTTCTGCCATGTAAATTTTGGAATGTGGGAGGAAACCGGAGAACCCAGAGAATGGGCCCGGCCGTGAATGAGTTAAAAAGGCTTTGAAAAAGTAGATACATTTTAATTTGTCAAGCCCATTTTAAATCATATTCAAATATTCGTTTCAATAATAATGTATTTTGACGGACAAGTTGCCCCATTCATTTACAATAACATAGACAACTAATTCTATTTAAAAACAACCAATCACTTTCCTTGAGAGTCACATACACAAACATAAGAATGCCATTTTCCACCAAAAGCAATGATAGAATGATTCAAATCAGATTTTTTAAGGAACTCCGGCTTGTCATGCATTTGCAATGTACAATGTACAAAATACATTTATGCTGTTTAACATCTAGCCACATTCCGGAAAAGTGTAAACCATGAAATATGTACTACTGGGCCAAAACGAATAAACCAACAGTTGAATCAAACATGTCTCTTCTGTTGGATAGAAAGAGGAAAAAAATCCTGTGATTGCATGTTACAAAACAATGGAGGCAACAACAACGTGCCAAGAATTAGAAAACAGAGAAAAGTTGACTATTCACTGGAGAATAACTTGTTTTTTCAACATGTTTAATTTTCTATTGATGAATCATAATTTATAAAGACAGTTCCAGACTTGATTAAAACAAACAAAAAAACAAACAAACATTTGAAATAGAGATTGCAATTGCATATTTCTGATTGCTGCTGCTCATAAAACAAAATCCTTGATTTTTTTTTGGGGGGGAATAGTTATTTGTTAAGTTATTTGTCGATCTTACCACCCCGTTCTTGTGCGTCATGTAGGCATGTTATCTTCTACTGGAAAGTCTGCCCACTGTGACCTGATGATCTTGGAGGCTAACCTCTGACCTCTGACATGGCCGATGCGAACCCTCCCGTATCTGCTTACTTGACTGGGTGGTCGGTGCAGCACCAGCGCATGATTGCAGGCTGACAGCCCAGATGCTGTGGGAATCTTCCCAGGGGTAAAAACCGCTGAGAGCGAGCGTGCAAAGAAGAGGCGTTTGCCGTGTTGGGTCTGTATCTCGCAGCAAGACACACACTCTCAACAAGTCAAAATCATCACAATACACTCACCATGCACCAAGTACACTAGCCAACCATTTCAATCAGGGGCTTGTGGTGAATTAACAGATCATCCTTGTTTTACGGAAAACGGACACTTCAATATGAAAATGTATTTAATTGGAAGTGAAGTGAAACCATTAGAAGCTGGAGGGCCACTGGTAGCAATCTGGCACAGCTGCAAAAATCATCCACGTGTGAACCCCTTGCTTTCTGTCGTAAATGGGATCCATGAGGTCAAAGTGCACACATCTCACTGGGACCTGTTTATCACAGGATGGGATGGGTCACCAATGGGGAAGTGCCAGGAGTGGTAGGGGGTGCAATGGAAGAGCAGCACTTTTTCTGGAGGTCACCTATAAGGAAGGCTCCCATGCAGAACCACTGTCGCCTGTCGGTGAAGAGGACAACAGAGATGGTATAAAACCGTTGGGATGCCCAAACCGCTCAGCCAGAGCCTCAGCTTTCATGATAGTGGGACTCATCATTAACAGAAAAAAAGGGATCCAGTAGAATTGATCAGAGGGCTTGGACATTTTTTCCTGTCTGCGAGAAGCCACCATGGCAGTGTTGACGGCCTATTGGGCATGCTTGGTTGCCGCGTCAATGACAATGAGTGCAGGCCATGCTTTGAGAAGGTAAGAAGCTTCTTTTTTTACACCTGAAAGAATGGTCAGCTGACAGCATTTTTCATCAATTCTACTCACTAGACTATTCTACTCACTAGATGTTTGACCAAAAATGCCATTTCAAAAATTTGGTTAAAATATGTGCTCTGAACATATTTCATTTTCCCTCGCGAGTTTTACTATGCACGGATAAAACACAACAATGAAGAGAATGAAATAAACAATGCAATAAAATACTGTGTTTTTCCCAGTGCTTTCGGGCTCTCTAGAGTGAAAATTACAATTCTAAGACAGCACAAAACCTCTCAACAATGCGAGAACTCAATTTGACCATTTTTGGCAAAAATCATGCATCAATCCATTTTCCAGACCGCTTTATCCTCATTAGAGTTGCGGGGGTTGCTGGAGCCTATCTCAGCCGTCTTCGGGCACGAGGCGGGGGACACCCTGAATTGGTTACCAGCAGGGCACACAGAGACAAACAAACATCCGCGCTCACACCTTGGGACAATTTAGAGTATTCAATCTTTCTGCCATGTAAATTTTGGAATGTGGGAGGAAACCGGAGAACCCAGAGAATGGGCCCGGCCGGGGAGAACATGCAAACTCCACACAGGAAGGCACAAAAAATATTTGACTGAAAATTGTAATATACGTAATTGAGGTAGGATACTTGTCCTGCATATCATACCAAATCAGTTGAAGATATTCGGCCTACTCACAGTGTAATATAGGGCAATATAAGACCCAGTGGAAGTGCAAATTCAGACGTTTGCCAGCTAATGGTAACTTTTGGTTTCTGGCTTGCAATCAAACAGTTTACAAGTCTGCATCAGCTATAAGCGGGAATAACGTCCATACATATGTCATGTCACATATAGTATGTAGATTACTTCAATAATATTATTTTTGCGTTCTTTCAGGCAAGCAAGCGCACCAGTGTTGGCTCTGTTTTTTTTTTTTTTTTTTTGCTTCTGGCTCATGAGGAATGCTTTTCCCGCTTGTCCACTCTGCTTCCAGAATAAGCTTGAAGAAGATGACGTCAATCCGAGAAACACTGCAGGATATGGGCGTTTCAGTGGATCAGGTGTTGACTGAGCTAGCACAGACGAGCGTAGAAGACTTCAGCAATGGAACCGCTCCCACTCCCCTCACCAACTATTTGGATGTGAGACAAATTGTTGTACACGGTGTGAAGGAATTCATATCACGCGTTAAACTGTCAAGATTCAGCAAGCAACCCGGCAACAATAGAAATATTCCCGTCAGCATCAGCGGGGAATGTCATGGCCCAAGTGGGAATTTGCAGCACGCATATCATATTTGTTTTTTCGCTCCAACAGACACAGTACTACGGAGAAATCAGCATCGGCTCTCCAGCTCAGATGTTCAACGTCGTATTTGACACAGGCTCAGCCAACCTGTGGGTTCCCTCGCAAAGCTGCTCCCCTTTCTCCACAGCCTGCTGTAAGGATCGCACACGGGCAGCAGGAGAACTGTTTGTTTTACATGTGCGTGCGCAGGCTTCCCGCAACTTGATTTGACTCAAATGAACTGTGAACTTGTAGTTACTCACAACAGGTATGACGCCTCCGTGTCTCGCACCTACATGGAAAATGGAACAGGATTTTCCATCCAGTACGCTTCGGGGAACATCAGGGGATTCCTCAGTGAAGATGTGGTGGTGGTGAGTTCAATCCATTACACGCGCTTGTGCATCTACATGCTATTAAGGGGAAAAAAAAGCATAAATATTTTCAACGTTTTGGAAGAAAACTACTTCATGAAGACTTCTCGGGAAGTTCCTGTAAGTTGAGACTAATTAACTCATTCACTGCCAGACGATGTGGAAAAATGTTGTCGAATTCAGTACCATGGGTTTTGTCATTTCCACTCAAATTGCAGCACCCACAGAATATTGAGTTTTAGGACTACATAAACATTTTATGCAGCGTAAGAAACCTTAGACGCTCTTCTTTCATCAGAAAAAAAGGAGTTAATTCCTAAATTATATGGGTCTGGAGTGATATGAGCTTGAAATGAGGGTGGCCGTCCAAAATACAATGCAATTCATCCATATTGGTTTATATAGCACTTTAACAACAGCTGAAGCTGGAACAAAGCGCAAACGTGGAAAAAAGACAAATGCTGCCCCCTTCTAGATGGAAAAAAAACACTGCCAGAGGTATTACCAGCACTCTATCGGCAGCCCCGCAAGAAAAAACAAAATCTAAACAAATTCGGGAATGCCGCTCCACGTCATATTTTCAATTCCCGAATAAATTCAGGGATGACAGTGAATGAGTTAAGATTCACCAGTACAAGTTTTTTTTTTTTAATTTGGCATTTGCTTTTAAATGGAGGTTTGCAACAAACCACTGTGCCTGAGGAAAGACAACCAAGGAAATGATAAACTTACAAGGTACCAGGAAACTCCTCTACAATGAAACCTAAATGGACGAAAATACATACCCAGAGTGAAAAAATCTTGATGCATTAAAGTCATCCCACTTTTCTGCTCCCCCCTGTTGCGTTACACAAAATCTTTTGCCCTTGCCTGGCAACGATATTCACTACAAGAAAAACAAGCCTTCCGCAATCCAACCTCAGCCTATAGCAACTCATACTGCTTAGCTCTGAAACGTCCACAGCAAACACCACACTGCCTTACAAATGCGTAGTAGCACGAGAAGTATTTGTTATTGTTCGATTCAGATGCAGTATGAACCTTGCATTGCTAAAATGTCTACAAAAACGGACCTTTGCAGACCTAGGAGTTAAGAAAAGAAAAGCTTTAACGCTTGAAGAAAGGATAAAAGTAATAACAATGAAAAATGGAGGAAGCAAAGTCAAATATATTATGCAATACATTTTCATTCATACCACTAAGAAAAAATATTATTTCAAAAAGTGATCCGGCTATAGTGTGAAAGTGACAGGAATCGGTTGTGAATTGCTGATTTGGTGTGATATTCAAAAGAGGTGTGGTCTTAAGAACAAAAAGCTATTGGAGAAAAAAAAATAATTAAAATAAAAAAATAAACCGTATTTTCTGTTGTACAAGGTGCACCGGAGCATGTGGTGCACCCCCAAAGAATGGGGGTGCAAACGTTTTCCACATATTAGGGGCACTGGACGATAAGGCACACCTTCACTGAATGAAAAAACGTTTTTTTAATATAATATATAAAAAATATAAGGCACACCACATTATAAGGCTACAGTAGATGCTGGGGTTACGCACGACTTCTTCTACAAGGTTAAATGGAGTCTGTAGCTGCTGACAGTAGTTGCAAGACCTGTTGTCGTCGCTCAATATTACTTCACATATAAGGCGCACCTGCGTCTATGGTGCAGGGTCATCGCTTGAAGAAAATGATGGCCTTTAGGTGCTCCTTATACACCGGAAAATATGGTAATAATAGCAATACATTTCACCTCATTTTATCCTTTCAAGGTGGGTGGAATCCCAGTGGTTCAGGTCTTTGCAGAGGCAACCTCCCTGTCTGCCATGCCTTTCATCTTTGCAAAGTTTGACGGTGTCATGGGGATGGGCTACCCGAATGTTGCCATCGACGGTATCACTCCAGTGTTTGACCGTATCATGTCGCAGCATGTCCTCAAGGAGGAAGTGTTCTCCGTTTACTACAGCAGGTACGTTGAGGAAACCCCACTTCCATTGTACTTCTGGGAAGAAAAAAAAAAACAGAGATGCATTCCGAGTTAATTAGGCCAGACAAGATGGCTTTGTTTAGATTGCATCATCAAAGTTAACTCAATGAAGCACTTCTTCTTTTCCTATCGGCTTTTTCCTACAAGGGGTCGCCACAGCAAAAATTATAGCCTTTAACAAACAAGTGGTAAAGGCTTATGAATGCAAAGTCAAGAAATAAAAATAGATTTGTAAAAATAGAATGAATGTACATGATGGGGTAGCAATGAACTTAAAATATCACTGACCATAAAGTTTTATGTGCTACAATTACATTTGGCATGCATCCTCATTTTTGAATGCAGCAAAGAGGCTGCAAGAACAAACAAACTCTTTCAATGAACAAACTGGATGACACTTGCAATAAAAAAAATCCTAACAATGGTCTTGGATTTTTTTTCGCATTTGAATTTGAGTGGTTTTGTGCTGTCCAAAATGTAATTTCGATGCCGAATCAAAAAGGATGTCTCATGACACTTATTGTCAAGCAAATGGGCTTTTTGAGATCTTTCCCTTTTTTTAGTTTGGAAGTTGACCTGTCAAAGCTGGCGCAAAATGGCGCTCACCATACCTTGTCATCTTTGTTTCAGCTTGTTACTGAACATAATCCTTAATTCCTAAAGATCACTAAATACTATCGATTTGATTAATTTTATGTTATTATCGTGATGACATCCTGATATGCTCTAGTAAAAACAAATGTCGATTTGTAATCAACCCCGCCGCCCTCAAAAATATACAGTAATAATCTACAAAAGTTTACTTGCCTGTCATCCTTTCATACAAGATGAACACCTGATAACACGACAACCTGTCTACTGAATTAACTGCTGTCCTTTTATGGGTTAAAAAAGTGCCGTACAAATTTTAGCGGGGTGTGATGTGAAAAACCCCCTGGAAGAGAGTGTATTGATTTCAGGGACCCCCAACATTCCCCCGGCGGAGAGCTGGTTCTTGGCGGGACCGACCCAAACTACTACACTGGAACATTTAATTACATGGAGACCAAAGAGATGGGCAAGTGGGAGGTTGTGATGAAAGGGTATGTATTCATAACCTTACGACCTTGTATAGTTCACACGTAACATCTGTTTGACTGTCCACTTGTTCATTCACTCTTTTAGCGTTTCTGTGGGACCAGAAAAGATATTTTGTGCAGAAGGTTGCACAGCTGTGATCGACACGGGCTCCTCCTACATCACCGGCCCGGCGTCCTCCGTTTCTGCACTGATGAAAAGCATTGGAGCGCAGCTGGATGAGAGCGGTGTAAGTTTTTTTGTACACATCCAGAGTGGCTTCATCCTGAAAATATTTGCCCTCTAGAATACCCTGCCCATCATTGCACCATAACTGATGTTTTCAATCAGTACAAAGTCAACTGTGACACTGTCAAGACGTTGCCGAGTGTTGGGTTTCATCTCGGTGGCCTCGAGTATTCCCTCACGTATGAAGATTATATTCTATGGGTATGTCGGATTACAAATGCTGAATCGATTCAACTGATCGTATACTGTCAGTCATGGACCGTTTACTGTGCCTCCAGCAATCGCAGAGCGAGGGCGATGTCTGCATTGTGACCTTCAGAGGCCTGGATGTCCCACCCCCTACAGGTCCCATCTGGATCCTGGGAGCCAACTTCATCGCCCGCTACTACACAGAATTTGATCGGCGGAGTAATCGGATAGGCTTTGCTGTAGCAGTCTGACAAAAAGGAACTTCCTACGACCATCAAACGTATCACTTTGGTCTTTCATATGTTGTACTTTACGCAGTCTATTAAAGGGAACGTTAAACCAAAAATGTTCTTGAGTCCTCCGTTACTAGTGTCAAGGGGGCATTCTGATTAATATTACATTGGTGGAAGATGAGTTGAGCAACAAAATGCTCATCTTTTTTGTCTGTTTTCCTCTTACTTTCATCACTTTGCTGCTGTAGAATGTAAATGTCTTCACTGTGAGACTAATAAAGGCTAATCCAATCCAATCCATCTCAGAGGTGGCGATTTTACCATTTTTTTGTCCACAAAAGACAATATCATAATTGCTCAAGGCGCAGCTACCAACACATCATGCTTCACTCTAAAATATGAGCCACGAGTAGGTGTTCCTTGAGCCTTGAGCAACTCAGATGTCATTTTTCAGTCAGTAAGTGGCAAATGGCCCCGCCCCGAGTTGCTCAAAAACGGCTAGATTTTAGTGAATAGAATATTAATTGAAATGCTGTGTTTAGAAACTTAGGGCTGCACGGCACTTATGATTGTAAAGAATGGGTGAATGTCACCTTTAATGAATTAACCACTGTCCTGCTTTGCTTATTTGCATTTCTTCCACCCTGTTCTGGCAAGTTTTGTTACAATAAGAAACACTTTGTATTATCCAGTGGCAGGCCGTGAATTTCATCGTTTAGCCTTCAGTAGTGCTACGTCTGAATCAATCCAGAATGAAAAAAAGTGTGGTGTAATTTACTACAAGTCCAATAGAAGGTACAAGTAGCCAGGAAATAATTGACCGACCTTTCTTAATTATGTCCATTTTTTTCTTGAAAAGTCTGTCTTGAAAATGTCTGTAAAAGTAAATCTCCTCCCAAATACTGTCACGGTTTGCGAGGTGGTGATGGCGGGTGCGGATCCCAAAAAGCAGGCAGGAGGGAGCAGGAGGTTGTTTGACAAATTGTATTAAAATAAAGGTCAGCAGTAACAAAATGTAAAACATCAAAATGATCTGAATGGAAAAAATACGAAGTAGCAAAAGAAGACCAAAAGTAAAAGCCCGCCAAGGTTAAACAAACACGTACACAATGCATGCTGCAACCAAGCAGCAAACAAACAATGAATCGGCACCGGATGATCGTGCCAGGTGTCCTTTTAAGTGTTATTGATTATAACGACCAGCACCTGCGAGGCTGCCGGCAGGGCTGACGTCGCTACCCGCTGGTCGCCAATCTGATCGGGACGACCAGCACCTGTGCAGGTGCAGGCGGGGCCGACAGCGCCCCCCGTTGGTCGCCAACCAGATCATGACAGTACCCCCCCTTCAACGGGCTGCTTCCAGAAGTCCCAACAGTCTCCCAAAAGGTCCACTCGCCAGGGAACGGTCGGTGGAGAGGGCAACCGCTGCCTCTCCAGCATACGACGGGCGGCGGCCTGATGGGAACGGGACTCGGCCTGGGGTGGACGAAGACGCGGCACGGATCGTCGTGGGCGTGAGTGCGATCCCTCTCGCACGTTCACGCGACGGCGCATGGCTCTGCGTGGACGTCGAACTGCCAGGCGCAGAATGGCACCCCGTACGGCCGTATGGGACCAGGTCTCGGCCGGACGCCGACGTGGGCGTGAACTGCCCGGCTCCGGGGGAACGAGACCAGTCCAGAGCCGCTCCGGGATCCAGCGGTGAGTGGGGTCTCGGACTGACGTTGACGCGGACGTTGCACGGCTCGTCGTGGATGAAACTCAATTCGTCATGCACGACGACAGCGTGGCTGGACGTGGGCGTGCAATGCCAGTCACCCAGTGTCACCCTGGACGGCCACCTGGAAGGAGGTCTCGGCCGGGCGTTTACGTGGACGCTGCGGCTCGTCGAGTGACGCAATTCAAACGCGACGATGCTTGCGCTAACGTGGACGTAGCATTGCCAGGCACAGGGTGGAAATGAGACGGGTCCGATGTACCTGCGGGATCCGATGGTTGGCCGATTCATTCTGTCACGTTTTGCGAGGTGGTGATGGCGGGTTCGGATCCCAAAAAGCAGGCAGGAGGGAGCAGGAGGTTGTTTGACAAATTGTATTAAAATAAAGTCAGCAGGAACAAAATGTAAAACATCAAAATGATCTGAATGGAAAAAATACAAAGTAGCCAAAGAAAACCAAGTGTAAAAGTCCGCCAAGGTTAAACAAACACGTACACGATGCATGCAGCAAACAAGCAGCAAACAAACAATGAATCGGCACCGGATGATCGTGCCAGGTGTCCTTTTAAGTGTCATTGATTATAACGACCAGCACCTGCGAGGCTGCCGGCAGGGCTGACGTCGCTACCCGCTGGTCGCCAATCTGATCGGGACGACCAGCACCTGTGCAGGTGCAGGCGGGGCCGACAGCGCCCCCCGTTGGTCGCCAACCAGATCATGACAAATACATTTACATAAACACTTTAAGTCAGAAATTAGTGCATCCAAAAGATAGGCTGTGTTTATTCAATACATTGTAAGAATGAAAATTGTAAAGAGCAGTACATTGGGGAGACTGAACAAATTCTCAAAAAAAGACTTTATCAACATCGCAGGGATAATACTAGTGGGCCTCAATCGGCAGTACATATGCACCTAAAAGCTAGCAACCACTCATTTGACGACAATGAGGTTAAAATCTTAGCGAAAGAACATAGATGTTTTGAAAGGGGAGTAAAAGAAGCAATTTTCATAAAACAACTAAATCCTTCATGAAACCGGTTTGGTGGGGTAAGGTTCAATTTGGATCGTTCGTACAACAGCCTACTTAGGCAAAATAGGATTAGGAATACTGATGAGGTGATACCGGTGGAAGTGGGGCATTCAGGCCAGTCGTTAGAACAATAGGAACAATCAGTGGAGTGGCAGGGAGTAGTCCTCTGCTCCCCCCAACCTGAGAGCAGGGACCTATCAGCAGAGTCCGGCATCGCCATGTCTGGACAGTAGGGATATATATAGGGCCTAAACTACCAGTAAGACTTTAGTTTGCTGACGAAGTTTCTTGGATAAGAAGCGAAACGTCCGACACCTTCAAAGAAGGACAGATGACGGCTGAAGAAACCTAGCTCTGACCATTATGCTACTATGCTATTGTCACTAGCGGCTTGTGATCAGAGCAATGTTGGCAATCTATGATTGGCTAGTGACCAGCCAATCATAGTTTGCGAAAACGCTGGCGCTAGGGGTTGGTACGCCTTTTGGGTTACCAACTCGAAATCTGAATGGTTAGAGAAATAGTTTGATCGACACATTTGATGTGACACGGCCTGCAGAACTGTTTGTGAAGGTGTCCAGGTAGATTTCTGATCCGAGTAACAAATAATGGCTGAAATGTGATTGGTTAAATGGTTAAATACAGGGGAAAGGGAATGAAAGGAAGCTGAAAGACAATTTGGAATTATTTAATAAGTAGTAAGTAATTAATATCAGTCCGTGATTTAGATATTATTAGGCCAGCAGAGAAGGCTTTACAAACCTTGACGGTCCACCACTGGTGTTATCTATTGATGAAACACATAAAAACTATTGTAGAATCTGTCCATGTGTCTTTACTGTTGATGTCAACATCCAACGAGCGCATATGCACATTTTTTTGGTCACGTTTCCATATGTTTTGTTTTGGTAGTTGTTGGGAATGTAGTGTGTGGGTGTCCTCTGCTTTGCACCCATTCATCAGGATCATCGGCCACCTTTAAAAGACTGCCAAGCTGACAACTTGTTTGTCAGATTATTGTTTCCTTGCTTACATCTGTTGGACTAAGTACTTGAATTCTCTCAACGCTCCATGCTCTCATTCCGTAGTCTCTTTTGTCTCATTTTTAGTTTTTCCTTGGTCACCGAAAGTATTTATTGTGTAGTGCAGGTTCGTCCCTTTGGTATTAGCTTTTTTTTTGTCTTTTTGAGACAAACCATTTCGGTTTTAGTTTTTTTTCCTTACCATTTAGTTTATTGTGTTTTCTCCTGGTGCATTGTTACCATCGTCATTATTTGTACTTTGATCAATTTGCTTTGGACTTCAATCCATTTTTTTGTATACACTGCATTTATCCATCACTGTCCAAAGTGTTGCAAAATAATATAAAAAAGAACACATTCAAAACCACCAAAATGTCCTCACTGTCAAGTCAAGCTTATTTTTTTAAAACTTCTATTCACAATTGAGCGAGGCAATCCAGTGGGTTATTGTTGGGTCATATGGCTGCGAGCCACACTTGACTCTATCCAACACAATCCAGTATGCAAGCATGAGGTACAGTATGTATCCACATGAATTAAAAAACAATTTACTACCTGATGTGTTTTTGTGGGGTCAGCATGTGTATGTGGAGATCGGGATTTGTCTCCAAGCCAATGTCAGAAATTGGGGAGTAATAGAATTCTTTTTAATGAAAGCACACGGTTAGTGCAATCAAATCACAGGTATATTGAGTACAAATTGGATTAGTTAGCTAGACAACAAGTTTCATGTGGTAGGAGGCTGGTTGCTCACTTGTGCACGCAGCTGTTGATAGGATAGCGAGCAATGGAGCAGAAAGTGAAGTTGGCACAGTATCCTTCAATGGCCACCGTGACTCCATTGATAGAGACAAATATTAGGTCAGATGCGCCGGTGAGATGAGTGCTGTCACAGCCAAATTCAGCCAGCCATCCATTTTCTCATCCGCTTATGCCGGCGGTTGGCAAGCCAAAATGATGGAAGAGCCATATTGGATCAAAAAAACAAACAAAGAAAAAAACATATGTCTGGAGCTGCAAAAAAATGAAAAGCCTTGTAGAAGCCTCATAATGAAGGCAACATATTAGCCTACAATCAAAATGATGTTTACAAATACATAATGAGACTTCATGATATAATTACATGATTATAATTTCCCTGCAGTGCATTTTGTGGAGAATGACGCACCACTTGACTACTCTGTTGTAGAAAGACTCCTCAAGTTTAACTTCATTACATTGTGAATGAATTTCAGTATGTTTAATTGTGTTGATGAAATTAAAGCAATGCAATAAAGAAATCTGATTTTTAGGGTAATTTTATACCTTGAGCATTTGAAAAACAATAAAATGGAACCATATATAACCTGCCCCTTATCTGAGCAACCAACTGAGTGCAATAAAATGCAGCCTGCATTTATAAAAATAAACCGTCAATTTGTCAAAAAGTGCCGCCTCCTGGCAACCGCGTGCTAACATGTCACGTAGGCAGACATTAAGTCTGGCTGCGTGTGCATCTTGGAGGCAAACAACACATGCTTTTGAGTCATTAAAGTATATATATATATATATATATATATATATATATATATATATATATATATATATATATATATATATATATATATATATATATATATATATATATATATATATATATATATATATATATATATATATATATATATATATATATATGCGTGTGTGTGCGTGTGTGTGTGTGTGTGTGTGTGTGTGTGTGTGTGTGTGTGTGTGTACTCATTAAATAAATGTATATAAACTCATTAAAGGACCATGGACGCAATTTTTTTGTTTCCTAACTGACATCAGAAAAACATTTTATAGCATCTAAAATACCCAAAACACCCAGGCTGATATTTTTAGTCAAATGCAAAACACCAATAAAAATGAGTTAAAGTGTCCCAAAACTACTTCAAAATGACCGAGCAAATGGCGAGTTTCAGAAGGTCCCGCCCCCTTGTTCGTGACGTCACGCCAGGACATCTTGCCTTGCTCTCGAATCAAAACAATGGCTTCAGATTTGGAGAAGATGCTTTCTTGTTACTCATCCAATTATGAAATGATTCAAATAGTTCTGAAGAGGAAAGCATAAATGTTTGTAATCGATTAAGGAAGTCCTCCAATATCAATTCGAGCCGTCAGGACTCCAATGTAGCGTCCCAGAAAATGCACAAGATGGCGTCCAAGCTCCGTTGGAAATGGGCTGATTTGTCTGCTGGGAATTTGTGTCAGCGAATATCAAATACAGTAAAGTCTCGTTATATCGATATCGGATATATCGATAGTCCCGGTTATATCGATACTATTTCTATGCACGCACGGAGAAAATTACATGCAAACAGGGTCGGATATATCGATAGTCCCGGTTATATCGATCTTTTTTCGGACTCCCTTGAATATCGATATAACGAGACTTTCCTGTAGTTGTCTTGGTGCAACAATCAACGATTCACAATCTCGTTATTTATGTTTTCCTTCTAATTTCGCCATCATCAACACAAAGTTTTCAGACCAAACAAAGTACCCAAAATGCATTGTGTGTCGCTTTCTCGGTCAAGGGCATTCCAGTTGTGACGTCACGTCAGGCGTCATCATCAACTCGAAAACAAGGCTTCCTGAATATTCAGCGCGAGTCTTAAAATGTAAAAAATAGCGATATGCGGTGGAATCCTTGTAAAATACGCTCAGTAGAAGTCATTTGAAATGATTTTACAAATTATGGACACAACTTCTCCGGGGCGTCGGTTGTCCTTTAAATACACAGCAGCTTGATTACTTGACACGACACAAGTGCACTGCTAAAGGGCCAAGCCCAACACTCCAGCTGAAGCAAAAGAAAAAAGAGTAGGACATGACAACCCTCATGTGCAAACCAATCATTCATCTTGCTGCCAAGCCAAATTCTCCATTTGCAAAAATGTAGAACCTTCTCAACGTGTAAAAATGTAAAAACATCCTGGGCTTATCAAAGTGAAGAGATATCCAAAAACATTCAGGCTTAGCCCAAAAAGAACACATTACATAAATTCATTGTGATTGCTCCCAAGACAGGCATGTTCTATGTTGTTTCTGGAGAAATGTTCATATAATCCGTGGCCTGAGTTTTGAAATGGATATAAGGTGTATTTGCCTTTCCTCTTGTACAGCCTCCCACAATGGATTTGTGACACCACATAACTTGCTGAAGTTGTTCAAGGGGTTTTTCTTTCTTCCTGTTTAAATATACTTTTTTCCCCACACTACACGCACCATATACTCACTTTAGACCACAGGTGTCAAAGTTAAGGCCCGGGGGCCAAATCCGGCCCGCCACATCATTTTATTCGGCCCGCGAAAGCAAATCAATCTTGTGAAATTCCATGATGTGTGCTAAAATCCTAACCAAAATTTCTGCTTTTTGGATGTAAACCACAATAACAGTCATTATTCTTGACTTCAGATTTGAAAACTAGTTATTCATTAATTTATTGTGCGTTCTATATGTAATATGTGGAGGGGATTAAACATTCTAATGGCTTCCCCAAATTCATAACGGCCCTCGAGAGGAAACTGTAACTGCAATGTGGCCCTCGGCAAAAAATGACTTTGACACCACTGCTTTAGACAATCTCTATAAATCTTCTTCTTTTCTTTTCGGGATCTCTCAAAATAACAGTGTGAAACGGGATCCTGTTTAAAAACCTGACCTGTCGACTCAATTTAACAGACAGGCAATGCTTGCCTTACTTCGGTGTGCAAATATGTCAAATACAACAATGTGCATACTTTAAAGCTGCTGCTGGCTCGGCTGCTATCACTTTTACTCTACAACACCACTATCGCTTTTATTCATGATTATTCCCTCTCTCCTGGAGAATACATATCTGAAAGTATTTTACCCACTGTGACAATGTTTAAAGTTCATATACTGGGTACTCCAGCTAGTCACCTCAGGAGTCTCCTTCTTGACTCTAGAAAGTGCAAATGCTCAGATATCACCAACCATGAAATGTAAAGCTGTAAAAACCAGAAGACTACATGGCTTCAGACATAAGACTATAACTATAACTATCTTGCCTCATCAAGCTCAGCATTCAACAATCAATCAGTGATTCACTCAAAACATTCCGCCTGTCAATGTTAACAGCTGGACAGCGGTAGAAGTGGCGGCGGTGCCGGACTCTGCTATGATTGGTCCCTGCTCTCAGATTGGGGGGGACTCCTGCGGCTCCACTGATTACTTCTATTGTCCTGACTGACGACTGGCGTGGTTGCCCAATTTCCCCTGGTATCACCTCATCAGCATAACTATGGTGGTGGGGTGAGGTTCAATTTGGATCATTCATACGATAGACTACTTAGGCAACATAGAATTAGTTATGCTGATTCCCCCAACCTGAGAGCAGGGACCAATCATAGCAGAGTCCGCCACCGCCACGTCTGGACAGTAGGGACATATATAGGGCCGAAACTACCAGTAGAAGAAGATTGTGTAATTGCCGCAATAATAACAGTCTTGAAAGTAAATGAATGACAACTGTTTTTTTTTTTCTTTGTTGATAGACCGTATGAAGTGCAAAGGAGGTTTGATCCTTCGAAAAATATTTCATGTCTAATGGCAGTGTCTGAAACTCATGACAAAACGTTACCGGACACCAGGGTAGACAATTCTGAAAAGTTGCCTGCCCGGCCATAAAGTTGCCTGCCCCATTTTTCACAACTTGAAACACAATAACACGACAAATCGCAAAAAAAATGTTGCAAAGTATTAAGGATTGCTTTTGTTTAAGGAAGTACCTACCTCGAATGCTCCATTGCTTAATTTATCGTAAATATCTCTTGCTGATGACTTTGCTCTAGTTGGTCGTTTGTTCATATACTGCAATGTTTGCTTTGTGCCGTCTGCGACAACCCACGTGAATTCCTTTTTTCCGCGATGCGTTTAATCTACGTTTAATTTCTAAGCGCCTTTCAAAACTCTCAAATTCACTTTACAGTCACGGTATAATGTACGTTTAAGTTTTGTAGCGTCATAAATTTTGTAAGCTTCTTTTGAATCTTTCTTTTGGGGCTGATTTTCTGTGCGTCTACTTTAGAAAATGATACGCAAATGCATGACCATAATGCTCGGGAAAGACGGAGGCGCGAAGCAGGCTTCTGATTGGCTGCCGTGCCGAGTATGCAAATTGCCAAACGAACCGAAATTCAGACATTTCCAAATTAATGAAGATTTCAAAATCAGAATAATTTATGCCGATTTCAAAATCAGAATAATTTATGCCGATTTCAAAATCTTCGTTCGAACGTTTGCTTTATTAAATAAAGCAAACGTTTGATTTGAAAAAAATCTTTCTTTTTTTTGCCCCCTAGCTCTGACAAATAAATAATTGCTCCCAAACATTATGACATACGACCATTATCATTTGCCCATACCTGCCGAAGCGCAATATGCACTGGATAATAAACAAGTTCAGGAATCCTTGGGCAGGATCGAACACCGCCTGGCTCCTGCAGCTTTGCAGACGCCCACTGAGTCTTTAGTCTGTTCAATTTTTCTTTCTCACTTACATTTCATCGCGCCCGAACATGTGATCACAAAACTATTTGTGGAACAGAATGATGCTTGGCACGCCATCAAACCACTTCAAATGTGCACTAGTATTTTAAATACAGGTTTTTCTCAAGGGATATCGGTCGGGAACAGATGTTTCTTTTTGATGGCTTAATCCCATCAAATCACTTCCAACACTGAACCAGTCTAGGTGCATGGGAGAAGCAAGGCAGAAGTGCAGTGTATACTGAACAAAACCATGTCTTACGCCAAACAAAAATGTCAGCATAGAAAAAAAAAACTAATGCCTCTCTGATGTTCAGAAAATGATGCATCATATTAACTCCTTCACTGCCAGTCGTGCAAAAATGTGTCCACTCCAGTGCCAGGGTTTTGTCATCGAATTCCAGGAGCCACAGAATATTGAGTCTGAGGACCACATAAACATTCAATGCAGTGTAAGAAACCTTAGGCCCTTCTTTCATCAGAAAAAAAGAGTTAATTCATCAATGATATGGGTCTGGAGTTATATGAGCTTGAAATGAGGGCGGCTGTTCAAAATACAATCCAATACTTATTGGTTTATATCGTGTTTTTAACAACAGCTGAAGCTGGAACAAAGCACTAACATGGAACAAAGGGAAATGCTGCCCCCTTGTGGAAATGGAAAAAACATTGCCAGAGGCCATAGCCAGCGTTTTATCAGCACCCAAACATGAAAAAAACGAAACCCGAACTAATTTGAGAAAGGCGCTCTATGTCATATGTTCAATTCCCGCAAAAAAAAAAATGTGAATGGCAGTGAATGAGTTAATAATGTGATCGATTTTGGATCATGCTGACATGATCTTTAAACATGCCCCTGTCTTTACAGTAAAACTACTGGAATACATTTTTCACTGTGCATTTAAAAGATTCATTACTAGCAGTAGTTGATATCAGACAGTGTATTGTCAGTGTTCAAATACCTGACATGTTTCGGCGTCTACTTCCGCCTTCGTCAGAGTGTCACGGATGTTGTTGTGATATGCACTGTTAGAACTGCGACAAATTATGCAGCTATTTTCTTAAAGTGGTCCGATAATAACCACTCAATATGTTCATTGCATGACTTTTATTTCCAGCTCAAAGTACCACATGGTTTGTGAGGCTGATATAAATATAAAATAAAATTTAAAAAGTAAATATATTTTCACTTTTCCTAATGCCGAGGCTCGGCATACTCAACAACAGCGATGCTCATTCGGTAGCTCATAAGCTACTAGTAGTTTACAATGGGAGTATCAGTGGCTCTCATGACATGAAGCCAGTCGCTGTCAACCCTACAAATTTGATGATATTGATATCAGTGCCTGTCAACGGCAGTAAAACAATAACAACAAAGAAATAAAAATTAAAAAAAGTAGACTGTCACTCATCATCGACATTTATCAAGAAGGAGAGTGTGTTGAACAGTTAAGCCTTTTCGGCTTTATTTGCCTTTATTCGTCTCACAGTGGAGAAATTTACATTTCACAGCAGCAAAGTTATGAAAGGAATGAAAGTAGAAAAACAAAATACAGGAGCTGCTGGAAAGGCTGCCACTCTCGCTGCGCCGTCCTGAAGTCAAAAGAACAAAAAAAAACTACATAACAAATAACATGACAACACAAAGATACAGTCATTCATTCTTAAAGGACAACCGACGTCACTTTTTTGTTTTTTAACTGACACCAGAAAAACGTTTTATAGCATCTAAAATACCCAAAACACGCAGTATGACATTTTTAGTCAAATGCAAAACACAAAAAAAAAAGACGTAAAGTGTCCAAAATCTGCAAAAAATTGAGCTGCGAATTGGGCATTTTCAGATAGTCCCGCCCCCAGTTCGTGACGTCACGCTAAGACGTCTTGCATTGCTTGTGAATCAAAACAATGGCTTCAGATTCGGAGAATATGCTTTCTTGTTCCACATCCAGTTATGAATATGATTAAAATAGTTCTGAAGAGGAAAGCATACATGTTTGCCATCGATTAATGAATTATATGTGCCATTTTGAGGCAACATTGGGGGAAAATCTCTCACCCAAAAAAAGAGGCACAAAATGGCGACCTCCTGTGGGCACCTCTGTTTCCACAGGCTGATAAATTCCTTATATGGCGCTTGGACGCCCTCTTCTAGCCTTCTGGCGTCTTTTGGGTGCAACACGAGCTCCCGAGACCAAATAAGTCCAGCAAAATACATTGACGTGATGGAAGGACAGCTACAATGCGTCTTTTTTACGGTCAAGGGCGGTCCTTTAGTGACGTCACATACGGACTCGTCACCAACCCAAAAACAAGACTTCCTGAATATTCAGCGCGAGTCTTAAAACGTAAAACATAGCTATACGCGGTGGAATCTTATTAAAATATGCTCAGTAGAAATCATTTGAAGCCATTTTACAAATTATGGACACAACTTGTGCGGAGACGTCGGTTGACCTTTAAGCACTTTCTGTACCCTCTTTGTTACACGAAGCAGTTCCAGATGAAAGAGTAGAGGATCAAAGCATCTCTTCACCAGTGGATCAGGGACATCATGGTGGAATGTGCACGTCGACTACAGGCTAAATGTTGAAAGCAAACATGCAGCTGTAGCATCTCTACTCTAATTCTCTACTCTAATTCAACACAAGTGTTCCCATGCACCATTTTTTTAAAAAACCTTTGAATACAATTGTTTTTAATGATGTTTGCTCGGTTCTTTTTCCCGCTTTGCTGCTGTACTTTAGACATCTTTGACAATAAGAGCTTGTTCTCAATGGTCCTTTGTGGTTTGAATGAATGTTTGGAATTAAATAAAAAGGAAATGTCAAGAAAGAAACCAACACATCACATGGCTCGATTATTCCAGATGCACAGATGGCAGCAATACAACAGCACAAGATCAACACAATGCATATTACACAAAATAATGTGACAGTAAGCCTCTGTTGTTTCCCCCATGTTGGCCTGGTTGCAGTCATTTTAATCTGGCCCCACAAGTTTTTGGCTCAAAGCAGGCATCACATTTCTTTGGCTCTGAATAAGTTCAGGAGTTCAAATGTTAATTTGGATGTGTGCACTTTAATATGGATCTGTTTATTAGCCATTTGAATATTTTATACACAGGATGAAATTAATTTCAAAAGTTCACGTACAGCACACACAAAACAACAACAACCAGAAGTTATGCTCAAATGTGCAAAGGCTTAGATGTATCTTGTCTGCGAGACAAGGGGTGGGAGGTCTGTATAAGGGCTGTCTGTCTGCAGACACGGTTAGTCTCAGTTTGACTCTGCAAGAGGAGCACATCAGCCAACACATTCGAAGCACGCCACATGGCAACGTACACAATTCCCCCAGCATGAGAGTCCTACCTGTGGAGTGAAACTGAATACAAGAGAGGAATCGCTTTGCTTCAATGTGTGTGGCAGAGGATTTGTTTCCCATTGTCAAACACATACCAGATGACCATCCTTGTGCCAACCCTGATTCAGAGCAAGGCTAAGGTAGGTGAGAACTTCTCACTTTTCTTTTGAAATTGCATGTGTTTTCATAACTTGCCGCCCCTTTACTAAAGGCTTTATACACTGTGTGTGAACATGCAAGTTACATTTTCTTGAATTGTATTTTATTGCCTTAATGTCATTCGCTGGGGTTGTAAATTTTAAATTGGAATGAATTGTCTTAATTATAAATGTTGATCAGCTTCCTTCTCATTTTTTTACAGTTTGAATATGTTATTTTTATATTTTATATTAGTTGTCTTCAGTAATGCATTGTCCATTCAAGCAATCAATTGCAGGCATGGCCAAGAAGGCTTCATAATCAGCTGCGATAGGACTCTTAAAGGGCAAACGACGTCACTTTTTTGTTTTTTAACTGACAGCAGAAAAACATTTTATAGCATCTAAAATACCCAAAACACGCAGTATGATATTTTTATTCAAATGCAAAACACCAATAAAAATGACTTAAAGTGTCCAAAATCTGCCAAAAAATTGAGCTGTGAATTGGGCATTTTCAGAAAGTCCCGCCCCCAGTTCGTGACGTCACGCCAAGACGTCTTGCATTGCTTGTGAATCAAAACAATGGCTTCAGATTCGGAGAATATGCTTTGTTGTTACACATCCAGTTATCAATATGATTCAAACAGTTCTGAAGAGGAAAGCATACATGTTTGCAATCCATTAAATAATTATATGTCCCATTTTGAGGCAACATTGGGGGAAAATCTCTCACCCAAAAAAAAAGAGGCACAAAATGGCGACCTCAAGTGGCCACCTCCGCTTCCACAGGCTGATAAATTCCTTATATGGAGCTTGGATGCCCTCTTCTGTCGGCTTTTGGGCGCAACACGGTTCTCAGACCAAACATGTAAAGCAAAATCCATTGATGTTGATGAAGGACTGCTACAATGTGTCTTTTTTCGGTCAGGGGGCGGTCCTTTCATGACGTCACGTATGGACTCGTCACCAACTCAAAAACAAGACTTCCTGAATATTCAGAACGAGTCTTAAAACGTAAAATATAGCTATATGCGGTGGAATCTTATTAAAATACGCCCAGTAGAAGTTATTTGAAGCCATTTTACAAATTATGGACACAACTTGTTCGGAGACGTCGGTTGTCTTTTAAAGTTAATATGAACTGTAAATTCAAGAGCGTGACTGAATAGACAAGCCAAATTCCTGAATGTTGTTTGTCCTTCACAATAGACAGAAAACGAAAAGAAAATATAACTTGTCGTTGGCCCCGGGTGGCATGAGAAGCAATTTATCATCTAATTCATTGCAGATGTTGGCCAGACTTCAAATCATGTTTTGGCCAAGCTTCCAATCCTTTCTGTCTTGAAATCAATTCAGTTCCGAGCATGTCTGCCACCCGTTTGTATCTTATTGTTGAAAAGGAAGAATCAAATGTGCTGGTCATGTGACAGAAAACATTTGAGTGGTGACTGTGTTTGAGGCACATCTGCTGATCATCGTATTTTACTCATAAACTTGAGTGAAATGAAGTCCATCTGGCACCCATTTCACAGGTACACTTGCCAAAATGCCTTGGTAGCAGCCATAAGTCAGTCTGAGGAAACATTTTTTTCAGCTTTACATTTTCTGAACCAATGATTGACTACAACAAAGTCCTCCACCGGTCTTTTTATGTTGATTTCATGCGCCACTAAACGGCACTCACTGGCAAATTTCCAGTGAGGGGGCATGTCAAATCAACTCCTCCCTTGAAATATTTCACTGTAATTTAAAGTAACCCTTCCATGTCAAAATACACATTTCATATCGGAATCGTGGGGAATATGAGAAAAAAGAGAAGATGTTAACAATTAAGCATGGAGATATACTTTGAGTGCAATACTTTCCAAGTTAGAAGAATATACACATTGAGTTGCCTTTCAGTGTATTTAAATCATTTTAACAAAATTCTACATTGAAATCAACTTTTGGTTGTATTTACTCAAATTTATTTAATCAAGTGGCTGTTTCCAGATATATTTTTTTTCAGGTGAAATTGTGCTTTTGACTGATCATAGGTTATTTTCTTTTATTTCTTTTTATTTCATTCAGTTGAAATAGGCATCTTGTTTTTTGAAACAAAATATCAATTACATTAAAAGAATGTTCATTTCAAATAATTACATTTTTACAATAAGGTCGAAAATAAAGCTAGTTGTTTTTTTATTTGAGATTAAATATCTCATTTCATTCACTGCCAGACGATGTGAAAATATGTGTCCACTCCAGTGCCAGGGTTTTTGTCATTGTCACTCTAATTCCAGGATCCACAGAATATTCAGTTTTAGGACTGCATAAACATTCAATGCACTGTAAGAAACCTTAAACTCTCTTTCATCAGAAAAAAAAGAAATAATTCCTAAATTATATGGGTCTGGAGTTATCTGAACTTGAAATGTGGGTGGCTGTCCAAAATACAATGCAATACCAGTGCTTGAAATAACATCTGCCCGGAGGCCCAGGGCGTACAACTTTTACGTCGGGCGTACAACTTTCAAAAAGTCTCGGCCCAGGTGGCCGACAACTTCTTCAAGAAAAAAAAAAAAAAAAAAAAGATTATTTTCAAATCAAACGTTTGTTTTATTCAATAAAGCAAAAGCTACAAGCAAACCGCTACAAGCCATGTGGACTCCTCTTTCTAAGCGGCTTTCAAAACTCTCAAGTACACTTTTCAGTAACGGTATAGTCCGAAGCACGAAACAGGCTTCTGATTGGCTGCCGTGCCGAGTATGCAAATTGCCAAATTGCCAAACGAACGTCCGTGACTGAAAAGTGTACTTGAGAGTTTTGAAAGCTGCTTAGAAAGAGTAGGCCACGTGGCTTTGAGCAGACAACGCAACGCAAACATTGCATTGTGCACCATGACGACAAACGACAACTAGAGCAAAATCTTCAGCAAGGGATACTTATCATAAATTAAGCAAGGGAGCATTTGTGGTAGGTACTTCCTCAATTTAAAAAATCCTTTATACTTCGCAACAATGTTTTTTTTTTTTTTTTTTTTGCAATTAGTCATCTTATTGTGTTTCAAGTTATGAAAAATGGGGCAAGCAACTTTATGGCCGGGCAGGCAACTTTTCAGAGTTGTCTGCCCGAGTGGCCGCTAACTTTTTGTCATGAGTTTCAGACACTGGCAATACATACATATTGGTTTATATCGCGCTGTAACAGCAACAAACAGCTGAAACTGTAACAAAGCTCTAACACGGAAATAAGGGAAATATTGCTCCTTGTGGAAGGGAAAAACATTGCCAGATGTTGGGCCAGCGCTTTATCGGCACTCGAGCAAGAAAAAACAAAACCCAAACAAATTTGAGAATGGCGGTTTACATCCTATTTTCAATTCCTGAATAAATTCATGAATGGCAGTGAATGAGTTAATGTTGTTATCAACATTCATCAAGTACATTTCGAGTAAATTTGGGACCTTGGGATCTTTTGGCACTTTTTCTTTAAGCTTGAATGCATGGCTTTATATTTTGTTTACTTTTTAATTTTTCCACATACTAGGTTATTGAAGCAAAATAACACCGGGTGGACAACACAGAGTGTGCAACAAATCAAATATTTTTTGTGCATGTTTCTCTTTTTCTCCCACCGCTCTTTATGAAGGATGGTAGACACATGAGACGTCAACACTAAGAAAACGGGACGCTCTGCATCTATAATGTCACTGCCGCAATCAGGAATGTGAAGTTGAAGACTCAGCAAAGCATCAATATGTAAATGCGAGCATCTCCCTTATGTGTTTCATTTTCTACAGTTGTTTTTTTTTTTGAGTGCATTAAGTGAGTACCATGGGTTGCTGAGAATTATGTGCTGTTGATTAAAGTCTTGGCAATAATTGCTCAGTGTTGCAATCAGGAGGCAGTTTACTGAAATTGCATTTGGTGGGGAAAAGGACTGCCCATGGAAATGTTGACATCATCATCAAGTCCAAGTAATTGCTATCTCGTAATAGTGTGCGACATATGAAGGTTTGCATTAGTCTGACTACTACTGGATTAAGTAAGGTGTGCAATGTGTCATGATTAAAATATATGCGAACCATTTCCCATATCACTGATGAGAAATAAGGCTCAATAAACTGGAGCTTCTCAGTCTTACCAGAGTGATGGCTGATTTATGTCAAGTGTGCAACCACTGTGGGGCAAACACATGACACTGAAAATACCAGTGGTTGTTTAGATTCCTTAGTTTGTATTTAACTTTGTGTTTTTGATTTTTGTATTTGACTCCTGCTGAGGACACAGCAGTGATGGTATGCCATTTTGATTCTGTCTCGAAGAAAGTGGCCACACAGTCGTGTGATGGGATATTCAAACAGAACTCAAACAACTCTGTTTGGCTAAATTAATGGAAATGTGATTTAGAGTTGTGAGATTTTAGTATGAATGACATGGATTTGTTTTTGTCAATAGTGACTTTTGTACTTGGTAGTTTGGGGAACGAAAAAAGGCATCTTTTATGAAATTAATAATTTCTTGGAACATGGACTTTGTTGACAGTATGTACAATAGCATAGTTTGAAACTAAGAGCTAATTTTTGGGTGTTGAGTGATGTGAAGGACGACAATTTTATGCAGGTTTATGAAAAAAAAAAAAATCTGCACAGATTGCCTTAACTCATTCACTGCCATTCCCAAATTTATTTGGGAATTGAAAATGGGATGCAGAGTGCCATTCCTGAATTTGGCTGTTTTTTTTTTTTTTTTTTTTGCGGGGTATGCTGATAAGGCGTTGCTCAGACCTCTGGCAATGTTTTTTCCCTTCCACGAGAGGGCAGCTTTTCCTCCTTTTTCCATGTTGCCGCTTTGTTCCAGCTTCACCTGTTGTGAAAGCACTATACTGTATAAACCATTATGGATGTCTTGCATTGTATTTTGGACAGGTACCCTCATTTTAAGCTCATAGAACTCCAGACCCGTATAATTGAGGAATTAACTCTTTTTTCCTGATCAAAGAAGAGCGTCTAAGTTTTCTTACGCTGCAGGTTGAATATTTATGTATTCTAAAACTCAATATCCTGTGGGTCCTGCCATTTTAATGAAAAAATACCAAAACCCTGGCACTGAAGTGGACACATTTTGCACACATTTGTCTGGCAGTGAATGAGTTAAAAACTATGTTATAGTTACTCTTGAATATATTTATTAGTATGAAAGCACTGGTTGTGATGCTGATTTCCTGATGAATTCAAGTTGGAACCACATATGCTTGCCTGCGGGGTTCCCAGTGGTGATCTCTGTGTGAAGCCTGCGCTGTCCTAGATGGAGTTGGGTCAACAAGCGCAGGGGTGGTCCTGGAAAAAATGTTCATCTTTAAAAATTTCAACCCATCCAAGTCAACTTTTAAGTATGATTGACTTAAGATATCCTGGAAAACATATAATAGTGTGAGGTACCAGTTGTAAAGCAGATGGCGTGGAAAATGGTTGACTGGTTCGTACGTGGTCCTGGGTTCAAATCCGGGCTTTAGTGTGTGTTTGCATGTTCTCCCCGGGGCTGTGTGGGTTTTCTCCGGATACTTCGGTTTCCTCCCACATTCCCAAAACATGCATGGTGGATTAACGGAACACTTTAAGTTGTCCTGAGGTGTGATTGTGAGTGTGAATAGTTATTCTTCAATGTGGGCCCTGTGATTGCCTGGACAGCAATTCAGGGTGGGATAGACTCCAGCATGCCCGTGACCTTTGTGAGGATACCTGTATTGGATACTGGATAGATGGTGATTTCGAAAAGTCCTTGGAAAAAATGTCATTTGAAAGATATTATAAATCTCACCTTTTGGTTTTCCTGCAAAGGTGCGTGCGGAGGCCTCTATTTTTACAGTATCATGCTATGTAAGTAAAGATTTTGTTTAAATAATTTTGAATAATAATCCATTTCATTTATAAGCGTCTTTCAAAACTCTCAAGGTCACTTTACAGTCACAGGATAAGTTTTTCTGTCATACGCGCCAGAGTACACTCAACCCGGAAGTAACTCAAATAGAATAGGAAGACAAATAGATAGAAATAGCCATTAGATAGCCAAGCTTGAAAAAAAACATTGTGTATAATGTGATGAAAGCCTTTAGCGCCACGACAAAATACATGGCAGGAATTATGTGAAAGTTCATAATCCAGCAATCAATGAAACGATGATGCATGTTTCAAAAAATGTCTGACTGTAGGGTAGTGCACCTTATTGCTCACACAGACAAAACACTTAATGCTGCAACTACTGCACAACGCCAGATCACGGCTAGCGTCTATCTTCTCTATGTGGCCCATAGGGACAATAACCCTCCGTCCTTTTTCTATACACTTTGTGACTGCTTTATTTCCTGTATATGATAGTTGTCCATGTTAAGCGCTTTGTTGCAACTTCATCTGTTGTTAAAGCACTATATAAATAAATATGTTTAGTATTGTAAATCGTTGACCCTGCTCAGGAATCCCACAAGGTTATTCTCACTTAATGTAATATATTGATGTTTACTTAGATAGCAGACTACAATTCATTCCCACAGCACTTACCTCACTTTCTTATTGTAGTTGTAGTATCAAAGTCAAAGAAACGCATCAAAGAATATGCGTTTCTTATTTTTGGGGATTTACATGAAACTGTGTCTCCTGTGTAATTCTATGCCACTGCCGTTCTATGCCACTTCCTCTAAACCTTCCTACTCAAGTGTTTTCTTTATGATCTTTGTAAAGGGAGTTAATGTATAAAAGAAGAACACAGAAAAAGTAGAAATCTAATGTAATATTTTGATAATTAAATACAATTTCACAAAGGTCTGTTGAATGATCAGGTGGGTGAAAAATAATGTGATTTTAACTGAAAATTGTCCAGTCCACCTCTTGAGTAAATTTGTCCAAATTATCTGGGTTGCTTTGTACAAAACATTTCCTTGAGTTATTTTTTTTGTTTTCACAAAATGACCCAATTATTTTTTGAGTATTTCAGCAAAAGTACTTTCTTTCTGAACTTTTTGCCCCCAATAAAAAGTCTTCCAGGAAGCATTTTGGAGTCTAAATTTGGCAATGGTCGCCTCATATGCTCAGGATTGTGACTCATTAAATGTCTCATTACCTCACGACATGGTTTGCTGGCAATTATACGAACACAACTTTCTTTCCCTGAACTCTCCGTAATTCAATTTACCAAATTCTCTTCAAACACATGAGACAATGGTGCTATTGATAGCATGCAGACAGTCATTTTCTGTCTTCCCAATTCTCAAAATAGAGTTGCCACATGGTTGTCCACACATAGATACATAATTAATTTGTCTGCTTCTATAAATCAAAGATCATTTGATGTTCAAAACATTTCACGTAAAGGAAGCTGACATTTTTACAAGTGTGAAATTCATGTGTAGTTGTTGTTGCTGTGACTTTCAGCTTTCTCCACAGTGACTCATTCACATGACTTTTTTTTGCCCTCGCTGACACAGTATAAAATGTATTATATTTACTTCTCTCATTCCACTGGGTATTGTTATTATTGCTTTATTTTTATAAAAGGTATTAATAATAATAATAATAATAATAATAATAATAATAATAATAATAATAATAATAATAATAATAATAATAATAATAATATACATTTCACTTATAAGTGCCTTTCAAAACTCTCAAGGACACTTTACAGTCACATAATTTTTTCGTGGGGGTAGCAGCGGCAGCCATTCGCGCCAGCGTTCAGGTTTAGTGGCAAGAAAGGCGTGTAAATAAAATTCATGAAACAATTATTCTTATTATCCCGATTATTTTTGTTCTTTTAAATTATTTTCATTATTATTATTATTATTATGATGATAGCGGGACCTTACAGAGTGTCCCCCTCCTGCCTATCAGTTTGCGCTGACCAGCTGGCTCCAGTCTTTACACAAATCTTCAACAGATCCCTGGAGCAGTGTGAAGGCCCATCATGCTTCAAACATTCTACCATCATCCCAGTTCCCAAGAAACTGGCAACATCCGAATTGACCGACTATAGGCCTGTCGCTCTGACGTCTGTGGTCATGAAGTCCTATGAGCGCCTTGTGCTGAACTGCTGAAAGAACATCACCTGCATACTCCACAAACAGGTCTGTGGAGGATGCAGTCAATATTGGGCTGCACCATATCCTTGAGCACCTCGACAACACAGGAACCTACGCAAGGATCCTGTTTGTGGACGTCAGCTCTGCGTTTAACACCATCATCCCGGAACTCCTCACCCCCAAACTTCTCCAGCTTGGTGTGTCCCCTATGATCTGCCAGTGGATCCTCAGCTTCCTGACTGGACGGACACAACAGGTCAGACTGGGAAAAATATCATCCTCAACACGGACCACTCGTAATAGAGCCCTACAGGGACGTCCTTCCTCCACTGCTCTTCTCCCTCTACACAAACGACTGCGCCTCAACATACCCAGCTGTCCAATTCATAAAGTTCGCAGACGACACCACGGTCATCGGTCTCATCAAAGTCAGTGCCGAGTCAGTGTACCGACAACAAGAGGAGCAGCTGGAGCTCTGGTGCTGTTGACACAACCAAGAGCCAAACACGATCAAAATGACGGTAGAGATGATCGTGGACTTTAGGAAACATCCATCACAACAGCTGCCTTTCACACATCAAGACCTTCAAGTTCTTGGAAATCACAGTCTCCCAAGACATAAAGTGGGAAGTCACCACCAACTCCATCCTGAGAAAGGCCCAACAGACAATATACTTCCTGAGGCTGCTGAAGAAGCATGGCCTGCCACAGAAGGTGCTACGACATTTCTACATGGCATTCATCAAATCAATCAATTGTTCTATCACGGTTTGGTTCAGAAAATGGATAAAATCCAACTTCAGCAGACTGTTAGGACGGCGGAAAGAAATCATTGGCACCTCCTACCCACTTTCCAGGACTTGCACACTGCAATATTCAAGACAAGAGCACTGAAAATCCTACTGGACCCTCCACACCCTGCCCACCACGTTTTCCACCTACGCCCCTCAGGCAGGCGCTACCGATCCACGCGCACTCCCCCCGTCACCATTAACTCTCTAAATAGTAACCCGAGTATAACTGTATAGTGCCTCTTTTCAATTTTGCACAACCCTGTGGAACAGTATCCCATTATAATCATTGTAGCTCCAGCTCTGAACTCACTTGAACCACTGCTTCAGCTTGAAACTTGGCACATTGTCTCACAGTTGTTCCTGAGAGGTACCACTTACATTAAGGAATTAGATTAGATTAGCCTTTATTAGAGTCCTCCATACTTCTTTGTCATGTCTTCTTTATGATGATACTATTGCAGTGTGTTCTACCGGAGACAAATTCCTTGTGTGTTCTACATACTTGGTCAATAAATATGATTGATTCTGATTCTGCCATCCATCAATTTTCCGATCCGCTTAAACCTCACAAGGACTGTGGGGGATGCTGGAGCATATCCCAGCTGTCTTGGGGCAATAGGCAGGGTGAACCGGTTGAATTCGGCCCTCAGTTTGTATCTGCTGATAATTTTGCAACACACCACACACAAAGTGATATCACAATGACTGGCCATGCTGCAGGCCTCTGACCTCAGGCTTCACTTGAACCCTTACACTCTGGTCATTTCAGATGAGCAATTTCAAGGGTAGTAAAGATTTGTTTCTTAATAATCTATCTTGTCTATTTGGGATGAAGGTCAAGCCAGAGTTGGTGAAGTGGAGAGTTTATTTTCGAGCAACATACTGGTTTCACATAAATAATTATTCAAATAGACTGTCAGATATAACCAAATACAAATAATTAAAAGTGCATTTTAAACCACTCTGACTGACTCAAACCATGTGGCGTTGCAATTTAGAGGAGACATTTGAATCCCGCCTACTGGTTTTCCAATGTAGTTAGTTTGACAATGATGACCAAAAAAAAAAAAAAAGATGTCAGTGACAACATAGTCAGATGTTTAACAACTTTTAGAATTATTTCGCTTCAGACGTGAGGCGATGAGCAATCTCAAAATCTCTGAGGATGTCGAGACCTACACAGAAGTAAATTTGTTTGGGTTTTGAGAGGTTGAACACGCATTTACTTATTCAGCTTGGAGCAGACGTAGGATCCAACTATACCTACTGTACTTAAAGGACAACCGACACCTCTGGAAAAGTTGTGTCCATAATTTGTAAAATCACTTGAAATGACTTCTACTGAGCGTATTTTACAAAGATTCCACCGCATATAGCTATATTTTACATTTTAAGACTCGCGCTGAATATTCAGGAAGTCTTGTTTTCGAGTTGATGACGATGCCTGACCTGACGGCACGTCTGGAACGGCCCTGACAGAGAAAGCGACGCACAATACATTTTGGGTACTTTGGTTGGTCTGAAAACTTCGTGTTAATGGAGAAATTAGAAGGAAAACACAAATAACGTGATGGTGAATCGTTGTGTGTTGCACCAAGACTACTATTTGATATGAGTTGACACAAATTCCCAGCAGACAAATCAGCCCATTTCCAATGGAGCTTGGGCGCCATCTTGTACATTTTCCGGGACGCTACATTGGAGTCCTGACGGCTCAATTGATACGGAAGTACTTCTGTAATCGATTGCAAACATTTATGCTTTCCTCTTCAGAACTATTTGAATCATATACATAACTGGAAGAGTAACAAGAAAGCATCTTCTCTGAATCTGAAGTCATTGTTTTGATTTTAGAGCAAGGCACGACGTACTGGCGTGATGTCACGAACAAGGGGGCGGGACCTTCTGAAACTGAAACTTTCTGAGGTCATTTTGAAGTTGTTTTGGGACACTTTAATTAACTCATTTCTATTGGTGTTTTTCATTTAACCAAAATATCAGCCTGCGTGTTTTGGGTATTTTAGATGCTATAAAACGTTCTTCTGATGTCAGTTAGGAAACAAAAAAATGGTGTCTGTTGTCCTTTAATGTGCACTATTGTGAAGACAACTCTAAATTGGCTATGGGACAATATATTGGTCTGCGACACATCTGCTGACTCAAAATCAGGATACAATTGTTAAGTGTAGCGTAGGCACAACTCTTGTAGTTGACGTCTGATTCAAAGACCTTCAACACATTAGCAGCAGATGATAATATTTCAAAAATGTCTCAGATGTGGCCATTGAAGTGCAGTACACTTCATGAGAATGTCAGATTTGTCAAACCGAGGTAGAATGTTCCATGTCTGCATGTTCTCAGATTTTAATTATTTGGTATTTGTAAACAACTGATTGATTTGCTCATTAGTAAAGTGTTAACAGCAGTAATTATGCTAATCTTGGGGATGTACTTGATCCAACACAGCAGCTAACTTTTGCCAAAATACAAATAGAATCGGTCTGTGTATTCAGCTGAACTCACGATCTCGGAGAGTACATCAAAACGGAACAAATGCATATTAATGAATAAATCAAAGTCTCCCCAATCAACAACAAACGTTTTGGACAAAGAAGTGAGGAAAACTCACACAAAAAATCACACAAGTCAAACAAAAGTTTTTGTTTGACTTGTGCATCATTGTACTTGATTCGGTGATAGATATCCATTTTTTACACGTGACTTTTATGACTGTATGATTCCTGGAAGCATATTTCCACTCACTTGTGACAAAGAAGGGCCACATTCCGCATGGTCATGAGCTGTGAGTCTTGATCACAAACCCGGTTACAAGCGGATACATTTAGTTTTATTCACACTATGTACGGGGTATCCCTTGGAGATTGGGCGATAAATTAGGTCATTCCACAGGGACTCAAAGTCAAGCTGTGGCTCCTCTAGAGAGAATTCAGAGGAGGTGGCTCAAGCATGTGCTTCGTGGACCCCCACCCCCGGATGACTATGTATCCTGAATGGCCAGGGAATGCCTCAGCATCCCCCCGGAAGAGTTGGGAGAAGTGGAGGGGCGAGGGGAATCTGGCCTTCCCGGCTGAAGTGGCTGCCTGCGCGGCCCAACCGCAGATAAGCGATAGATAATGGATTAACAGATTGATTGATAGCTCACAGTCTTTAAATGTTTTCATGAATTATCTTGAACGTTCTACCCAGGGGCTTTATGGTATATGACTTGGCTGAGGTGCTCGCTCCAGGTAGTGACTACTGGCCTGATTGCCCTGAGCAATATCAGGCAATCACTATCTCACAGCAAATAATTCACAGGCACCTTTTCTTGTTTCTCTTTCTGACTGTGAGTGAGACCAATATTTTTTGCACACCTTCCATGTAGTACTTTTTTTCATTGTCTAATTCGAAATTACATTTGCATGCTGCACATTGCTGGCAGGCTTGTTTTTGGTGGTATTGCGAATAATGTTCCAATTATGCGAAAATTATCTTTAAAAAAAATCACAAACCCTGTAGAGTGATTTTTTTCATTAAGAGTTTTGATGCGTCATGCATACTTTCAGCTGCTCTAAATGTTCCTGAAAGCTGAACTCATTGAATCATGGAACCACATCACACAAGAGATGTCACATTTCCCATTTCATGTGGCTTTTTTAATTGTTGTCATACTTCCTGTTGAAGTGCTTTCATACATTCTCATGCAAGTGCATAGCAGTTTGGAATGTTTGAAAATGTGATGGTAGATGGTGACATTAAAAAGGGTTTTTGTCAGTTGCAGGTAAAGTGTCTGTGTGTGCTTATGTTCCTGAGCTTCCCACTGTCCATGGCTGAGGTCCCTGGACCATGCAGACACTCCATTACTAGGGACCACCTGCTGACACTCAAACATCTGGTAGGTGTTTTCAGAGGTTTCAAAGTCAAGGGAAATTTTGCAATGGGGCCCAAAACATGATATGTCAGTACTTTACAAATGTATGTGTGTGTGCACGTATATGGCCGGGAGGGCTAGGGGCGGGCGGGCGGGAGGGACGGAGGGAGGGACGGAGGGATGGGGGGAGAGATAGATAGATAGATAGATAGATAGATAGATAGATAGATAGATAGATAGATAGATAGATAGATAGATAGATAGATAGATAGATAGATAGATAGATAGATAGATAGATAGATAGATAGATAGATAGATAGATAGATAGATAGATAAAATCATGCACACCTTACTTGATAACATAAGCTGTCCATTGTAGTTACTCCAGTAACTGCTGTCCCAAAGTAAAAATACATTTTACTTTGAAAGTGCAATCATGATAAAAGTAAGGCCATTTAAGGCTACTTACCCTCACCCTACAGAAACTAAAAATGGTTCATCCGACCTGACTCATTGGAAGGTAGTAAGTGGCCTATCATATGGTCTTGTCAGAAGTAGCCAAACACACAAACGCCACCAACCTCTGAATTTGAAACACTTGCTGTGCTGTACAGCAGCAACACTCTGATCTTTGCATTCAGAACCATGTTTTACACAGAGAGTGTATGACGTGACAGCACCACTCATTACAGGAGTAATTTCAGAAATAAAAAAGGAAAAAATAAAATGAACTCCAAAGAAGATAAATAACATAATAAAATGAAGAAACACAAATCATCTGAAGCATCTTTTTCTCTTAGTTTGTTTTGTTCGTCAGTAAATAGAGCCTGACAATCTTCTGAACTTCATATGACTCAGAGTGAGTGTGTGGGACTTGAGTTATCTGGTTATCATAGGCAGCGTTTGAGACCATTAACACATGCAAGCTGGCTGCACTCCATAAAATTTTTGGGTCAAGTATCAACAGCTTATGTCAGGATTAAATTTTGAAAAATGGTCACTTGTCATGATTGCTAATATGGTTGCTTATAATCATTTAAATATTTAATTAACTACACAAGGGTTACGGTACGTTTTCTGTGCACTATTTTTGTTTTGTGAAGAGTGGGGCTGTGTTGTTTTTTTCTTTTCAAAACAGTCGCAGCTTGAATACTTGAAATTGTAAAAAGCAAAAAAAAGTGCATGCTTCTTTCTCCACTTTGTTTGTACAGATGGATAACCAATTGAGAAGCGGGTGTGCGATAACCTACACATTCATAGAACAAAAATCTTTGGTAAGGTACCTTTTAATTTTATGTGCCGGTTTCTTAATTGTTTGAAGTTTTCATTAATAGATTTGAAGACATATGGGCATTTGACCGAATACTGTACATATAGCATTACCTTATTGGTCAATGAATATTTTCTTTGCAGAGAGAGTGTGTGTATTTTGTCATGTTCACTCAAATTGCAAAACCTACAGAATATTGAGTTTTCGGACTAAATAAACATTCAATGCAGTGTAAGAAACATTAGACTCTCTTCTTTTCTCAGAAAAAAAAGTTTATTTCGAGCTTACTTGGTTGTAGAGTTATCTGCATTGAAAGTGTAAAAGGTAAATGCTGTCCCCTCGTGGGAGTGAAAAACATTGCCAGAGGTTTGACCGAAGCTTCAAACTCATCCGCAAGGGAAAACAAAACTCACAAATTCAGGAATGGCTCTCTACGTCATGCTTTTCAATTCCCAAATTAATTTGGGAATGGCAGTGAATGAGTTAACAACATTAACATTAAATTGGTCTTAAACTGGACAGTGACTTTCAACTAGATCGACAAATTGGTAATGTTGTTAAGTTCAGCTTCATTCATCTTCGGCAGCTGGCTAAAATAAAACTTCTCTTTTCTCATGAGCACCTTGAAGCAGTAATTCATGCCTTTGTTATATTTTGGCTCGATTACTGTCATGCGCTTTACTTTGGAGTCAGCCAATCCTCCATGAAGCGTCTCAAGGTGGTCCAGAATGCTGCTGCTCACCTCGTGACTCATACTCGTAAGAAGGAACACATAATCCTGCTCTGGCGTGCCTTCACTGGCTCCCTAGTTCTTTTCAAGATCTTATTATATGTTTCAAACCTTTAAATGGCCTTGCTCCTCTGGCAAAATGTTTAACACATGGTAACATCCATGTAGGGTTCACCAAAGCATAACTGTTCGGGACTGGCCGCTCAGTTTGCCTGTATACCAATCTGGGCAGGAAGTATGGTTGACCTCCAAGGATCTTCTACTTCTGTCCAGTGCCAAATAATGGAATCTTGTTTTTTTTTACTCTTTTGAAACCCAGAAATCAATCCTGCCGCGGTGCATCTGAAATTCCCTACCTCCAAGAATATCAGTTTTTCATGTATCCTGAGTTAAACCAGTCTTCTACAGCCCCCTGATTCCGCTGTCCGTCGACTGATGAACATGTGACAACGGGGATGAGGGTTCCACTATATGGAAGGGCTACCGTATGGAAGAGCGGAGTTGGGTTTTCCGCTGGTTTATGATGGACTCGGGACTGAGCGCTGAGCGCTTTCATTGCTTCTATCCAGACAAATCTTTTTCAGTCAGGGTGGTCTGCATTTCACAAATGCGGCATGTCTGGTAATCGCTCACCTGCAGCTCGTTAAGGCTGGGAAAAGTTTGCTTCCAAGCCAGTTCTCAGTTCAAGTTTGTGCCATAACCACCTGCAGTGCCCTCTGGTTTGTCTCTCGTGGAGTGTTCTCAGCCTGTGTGGATTCTTCCTTCTCTCAATGGTTTCTTTATGTTCCCCCTTAAACTTTAAGTTTGTTTCAGTTTGGATTTTTCCTGCAGTTTTGGCTAACTCTAATCCAGTTTGGTGTTTCATTTGGGGTCATATCCAAACTGCAACAATATATGAACATTGACTTCTGGACATTTCACACTCGTTGGAGAAGAAAAACAATGTCACAACGAAGAGCATATTTTTGCAACGTTTCCACAAATGGCAGTAGAGTGCCATGTTTCACAATTGAACAAGTACTGATGCAATTTTGTCCTGCCCCCACTGGGCTTGAAAACAGGCAGGCATGCACACGTGGAGAGAACATTTCCAGGACAAGGAATAATTTTACAGTTAACATGCAGGAGGCAACAACGGACCGAGTAATTTTATGGAGGAAGAGCTGGAAAATGAGATTAATTGTCCCTCGGGGGCCAGGCGTAGGTGGCGGCTTGTTACGTTTAAAATGCAAGCAGAGTCTTGTTTTCATCAGGCGGCCAAGATAGGAAGTTTTTTTTAGTTCTGTCTCATCTCAAAATCAAAGGCATTTGTTTTACTCCGTTTCGTACAGGGCACCCATGGCTGAATTAGCACATATTTTAATTAAATCAAGACCAATCGAGCCGAGGTTTGACATATATCATCGCTTGTCAGTGCTATTTAATTTTGAAGAGCATGTTTGTTCAATTTCGAAAAAGTAAAAAGTATTGATTAGATATGAAATTTGTGATATTTTAGTCTTTCAAAAACAATGTAGTAGAAGTTGTTTGTATTCCAATGTGTTTGATATTTTTGTAGATTATGTATTTGTTTATTCGTTCATTTGTTTATTTGTTTGTGTATTTCTTTATTTGTGTATTTTTTGCAATATAAAGGTCTACACTTTGTTTTGTCTCGGTTTGCATGCTCTCGACTCTCGATAATTTCTTAATTTACGTTGGTGTGTTTTATACTCCAGCATGAGCAGGATGACAAATTGTATTAAATCACCATTGTTTGCTGCACTTCCTTATCAACACATTCTCTGTCACTGCATCTTTCACATCAAATGTAGAATATTTCACTCACCAGACTTTATGAGTATTAAGTCATATTATAGAATGCGAGTGTGTGTGAGTGTGTGAGTGTGGTTGTGTGCGTGGTGTGTGTTTGTGTCTTGAAAGGAAATACAAATGCTATTTTTCATAAACTAGACAGAACTTTGATGTACGATCACTTTAATGATTATGGACATTCTTCATTTTAATAGTCCGCCTTCCTCACCACATTTTCTGATTCCCCCCACGTAGAGCAAGTGTTGCTTCGTGAAAGCTGCCTTACCCTGGATATTGGAGCTCCTCACCACCCACTTCAAATATAACAGGGGTTCAGTCAACTATAGCTATGTTCAGTCTTTGAGAGCACTCATCCTAAACATCTACTCGCAGAAATGTGTTCCTCAGATCAACGAAGAAGTTGAGGTGGGTGTGTTGGACAACACTAAACGCATATATCATGAAACGGTGATGAAGAAACTGACAGAACCGATATTTCTTGATGGCCATTGCAGGACAAGCCCGAGAGCTTTGAAGTGGTTTACAGTGGGCCGCCGGCAGAAGCACTGCAGAGAGTTTCGAGGGTGCTGTCTGTTTATTTGGAGCTGGTAACGACGAGCGATGCACCCGTGGACTGGAGTTGCCAGTATGAATACTCAAAGTTCTTTGGCTCGAGCACGGAGCAACCTCAAGCGTCCCCCACACAAAGCTGCACAGGTGGGATCATCAATCTTTTGAGGGGATTCTCTGATGTTACCCGGAGCCTCGGAGGTCACACATTGTGTGTAATCTTCTACAGACAGTTATGTTACGAGGTCAGTGAAGGCCTCTCAGAGAAGACCACTGAGAGACCTGTACAAGCTCGGCTTCATCATCTCCTCCATCTTCGGAGCACTACTGCTCATATTTACTGTCTTCTGTATAATCACACAAAAGGTACCGGTGCATTCATTTTGTTAATTTGTTGCGCGAAAATCCCAAACGTGATTGAGTGTTCCTTGGCATCTTGGTTGGGCCCTCTGACAAAGGCACCAGAATAATTACACACTGCATTCCAAGTTATGGCTCATTTAAGATGATGTGACCGATACTACAGCAGAGCTGTGGTCCTCAAACGACTGGGCCTGACATGCACTTAGCCCCTCTCTGAAGCTAGATAAGTACAATTTAGTCACAGTCTAAATGCATTTGCATGCCATGAATTAGATAAAAGATGCAATAGAAGCTGTGGAATGTTTTAAAGGCCCTTGTGATTGGCTGTGAACCAGCCTACTGTTGGAACATGGCTGGGAAAGACTCCAGCATAGCCGCGACACGATTTCAGATGAGGAACTTCGATAATGGATGGAATGTTGTCTTTTCAAAGAAAAGTTGCAGCTGCAATCAATTTATATGAGATCTGTGCAGATGAATTATACAGGAATCCTAACAAGGCACAATGTTGTTCAAATTGAAATATGCACAGGACTGCATTAAGGTGAAATACGCGATCTTGTTGTTAAACATACACATAGTCTTCGAAAACATTTACGGTCTCAGTGTTGGAGAGTATGCTGCAGTTCTGTTCAATTTGTCAAGTGAGATAAACTCTTGCACTCGCTGTTATTATTCCGTGGAGGGAAATTAGTCTTCTACATCTGTGTTCTGTGTCTTGCGGTGTTGTTTTTGGCCGGCATTTTAGGATTAGTCTCAGTCTTTTGGACAAAAACACACATTTGTCCTCTTCACTTTTTAGATATCTCGAAATGTGATAATTTGACACTAGTTTCAGTCAGTGAAATCAATGCTTTCAATACCTATTTAATACAAGTTTCGTATTTTTTATAAAACAGTTGCAAACTTGGCCTTAACTATAACATTAAATAAAAATCTTTTTGCCCAATAATCATGTCTCGCACTCAACCTTTACTTGAGCTTTTTAATTTTTCTCTCAAGCAGTTTCCAAAAATAAAACTTAAAAAATATATGTCAGCAGATAAAAAAAAAACATCGTGAGAAATCTAGACCTTGAAATGTGAACGGTATCGGGTTGCAAAGGTTGTAAACGGGGTACATCGAAGTGAGTTTTTGTATGAGTTTTAAGATAATTGTTGGAAACATGCTAAGACTGAGATCAATGTGGTACTGAACTGTGGAGGCACAGTGTGGAACAAGTTTACCACTGTTGTGTTTCCAGATTTTTTTGAAGCGGGGGGAGGAGGGTTGTTGTAAATTGCTAACATTACCTTGTTTCACAAAAAAAATCTAAATTAGAATTGTGAGCAATTTACAATTCTGCTGCAGACTGAGAGGTACAAGGTTCATTCGAAGGTCAAGAGGTGTGGCCTGCATCTGTTGGCTCTGAAATACTGACCGGGATGTCAAGACATCTCAACGTTGCAAGATGAAGTTGTATCTGGTTTTCAGGTCAACAGGTCCACAATGGTTGACGGTTGAAAATCTAAGCGGTGCGCCGTGTGAAAAAAATTCAGCGGCCATGCCCGCAGTGCTCAAGAGGAGAAACAACAGATGGATTTTTCATGATTTTAAAGCCTCGTTCTGTATTTAATTTTTTTGCCATTCAAATGTTGCAAGTTTGTTGACAGCATGCTTGTCTGTCAACCATGTCATTCTTATTTTTGTTTGACACAACACAGTGTTTCCTGACGAGTGTGCCTGTGTCCCGTGAGATCTTCTAAATTGTGCCTTGGGAAATTTTCACATTTCACTGACTGGTAATTGGTCAAAAAAATTAAGAAATAACTTATCTGTGTCAGTAATTTATGGTGAAAGCCAGAACATGATTTATTAGATAGAAGAAAAAAATATGCGACATGTCGATCCAGTTTTCGTGACATTTTTGTTTGGTGGTGTGCTGTGACATTGTTCTGATTTAAAACGTGTCTTGGCTTTTGTAAAGATTAGGAATCACTGTTCAAACACATTATATAATTGTTCTGTCAAATTTGCCACATTTCTGCCATATTCCACTTGAACACACATAGATTTCAGTTCAAGCCTTCCCTGTAAGGTACTCATATTGGATTATATTTACTTTCAAAATGCATGTAACATGACAGAGAAATGGGCTCTAGTGATCACTCTGAGTAGCTACTTGATTATGCAGCCTTAGTGGAAAATAAATCAATACATCAATAATAGGCGGCCACATTTTTAACATGTTGCCTCCTCGCCTATTGCCCAAAGATGGCTGGGATAGGCTCCAGCATGCACTTCGACCCTTGTGAAGATAAGCGGGCCAGAAAAGGTTTTTGTGGATATTATACAGATGTCAATGAAGCAGTTTCACAGGATAGCTTAGATTTACGACTAAGTTCTGTATGGTAAAATTACAAATGAACTCAACATGCTTCATGCTTAAAATGATTATTGTATTGTATGTGCAAAATCACAGCGGATTGGTTCATGCATGGATCGGATTAGGAATGTTGTGAGAAAGTGTGTTTTCGTGATCCTATTATCTTTGGCGGTGCAACTGGTGTTGCTATTAAGTGTTCATCTCGTGAGCCCTTGTGGTCATGTGTGCAAACATGGTCAGATTTCACCAGGCTGAGCTATGATGTGCATTCCATCCCATGTTGCGACCCAAAAACGAGTTCCCGCCTTCAACTTACAGCCAGTAACGCTAAAACCTCAGTGAGCAGTGAGCTCAGATGAACACCACTCTGAATACATTCTGACCATCTTGATATGAATGCTAAACAGCAAGAAAACCAAGACATATGGATCGTCTCGAGTCAAACTCTTTCTTCCTTTCTCCATCAATATTCTTCGCACATCGTATGTCTGGATCAAAACTATCAAGTTCAGTAAGTGGAAACTCCTTGAGACTTAAAACAGCAGATTTACTTTGGCCATGGCCGTCCCAAACAACTGGAGCCCACCAGGCGATACTTTGGTTTAACCAAAAGGGCAACAAGCCATGACAAAATAGTTTGACCATCACCAGCCCGTATGTTGGCCTGTTCACTGATCATCTTCAGTAAGATGGTTAGCGGCAAATTGTGGTTGTTTGTTCATTCTTTTTTATGTTTATATCTTAACTAATGAATCTATGCCAGGAAACAATGTTGATCCCAGATGCATCGCATGTAATTGCTGTTATTCCAACTTTACGACGGACTCTATGAATGCATTTTATGAGAGATGGGTCCCTGCAGTGTTTTTGCAATAAACTCATGATGTCCCTTTCTTTGAAAAACAGAGGACCCACGTCCGTCACAGATTGGGATCTTTTATGATTTCTAGGTAAGAGCACATTGCACAGCTCCTGAAAAAAAATACAAATATTATAAAAAAGATGTTCTTTTTTTGTAATCTTGATACATGTTGTCATTTCATTTGCAGCAGAAACCAACAAGGCACAGAACTGGAGCTACAATAATGTGAGTATACTTGTAAATTACATTTCCATGCAAAGGTTTGAGCTAAAAGGGTGGGGTGGGGTGGGGTGGGGGAGATCCTGGGCAGTTTTACAAATTCATGTCAAATTGATGAGATCACAGCAATTGGTTTATTCCTGTAATAAATGATGGCTGAGACATCCTCCAGTGTGTCATACATGCATAGAGGATTTTCCCAGAGGGGTTAAATGAGGTGCAGAGAATAAAAACACGGCCAAAGTTTGGCTTGTAAGTTCCCTTACTTTCCGGTTGAGGAGAAGGACGTCTGGAAAAAGGCAAAGTCGTCTGACGGGAGGGTATTGACTTCCTGGACCTGCATCTGCCACCTTGGTATTTTCATATTTCTTCCTGTTTGTATTTGAGCATAAACCTGCTAGGGTGGACGATTCATTTTCCCCTCTTCACCAATGTGTAGGGTTTTCCTCATCATCTCCATAAATCAACTCTTTGATCTTCTTTGCTTCCTACTCGGTGGCTCCATTTCCATCTTCCTTTCACTACTATCACGAATTGGTTGGTCTTTTGTCTTGGTCATCTTTTGACTGACTTCGAACCTTGCTGATGTTGCACAGGAATTCACCACTGATCAACCATGATCCAAGAAGAGCAGCCCATTTGTTTAGACTTACTTTGTCGCCATATCAGTCAAATACTACAGAATGTTTCATTCTGCTAAAGCACCTGACATTCACGCAACAGTGCAAACATTGATTTTCAATATACCTTCCAAACTTCGGAGAACAGTTTCCTTCCCGCTGTTTGCTGTTTGGGTCGCAGTAAATTGCAAACCATCTCAATTTAAACAGGCTTGTCAAACTTCAGTTTAAGATTTTTTTCTATTTTCTTGACTGAACTGTTTTGGGGTCAATGATTTATGACACGAAAACAAGGAATGAGATAATTTTACTTTCAAATGTTTATATTATTGTCAGAGATATGACAGGAGACCCTTTGCACTTTACAGATCAAATATGGTAGCCACACATAAACAATTGCCGTAATTTCAATAATTGAATCAAGTTTATAAAGATTGAGTCTGATCCCACAGTCGCATAGCAGTTACCAGTTCGAAAATATAATTTGTATCATTATTAATTCTTTCTTTCTTTTTATCAATCGCCGAGCCAGTTCTATATGTTTCAGTATAAAGGATCATGCTTTTATCACGTTTATATTGTATTAATTTACTCTAATTAATCAAACTTTAATTTTTTTCATTCATCAGTGTCCTAGCTCAGAGTCAGATGGTTTCAAACTAGAATACCGCATGGGAATGCCCACTGTTTGTTTCACTTTCACTCTACAATGAATGGTGAGTCTTCTACTATCGACAGCTGCATCATAAATTTTGAACAGAGTGACCGGCCGCCCTGATAAGGAACCACTCACAGAGAAAACCAAATCTTGCTCTTTTGCCATAAAAGACAACTTCCTGATTTAATGTGAAGGAAATAACTCCGGCATCTTAGTTGTCTCATCTGAATACGTGCATGTTTAATATCTGATAGAACAAATCTCGTCACCTCTTAAAACATGTTTATTTTCTTTTTCAATTTTGTCAATTTTTGGTGAACAGCTTGTCGCGTTTGAACATTATCCTCCCCTTCTTGTGATTTATGCCTGCATGAGGAGTCCCACACATTGATAAGAATCTTTTGTTAACAAACGCTGTGTAAATTCTTCTTTTCTTAATTCAATCAATATCCTCAACCCTCACAACAGTGTTTACAATTGTGCTAAACCTTATATCACATGTTTAGTGAGCTCAGGCATTCCTGCCTACAGGTCTAACCCATCTGATCCTCATTTCTAATCTAATTCAATTCAGTCTATATGTACGCACGTATTAGAAATCGTCCACACAGCTCACCTTTCATTTCCAGAACCATCAGCCTTCACCACTCGAGAACAAATGTTACCTCACAACTGCCTCAGAACAAAACATATGCGGAAAAGTGTTCAACACCGCTTCTTTCTATCCCCTGATTGAAAGGGAAAAAAATCGCAACAAGTTAACTCGAACCTCAAAACATCATTGTTTTTACACTTTCACTTCTACCAAAGCATTCCGTCCTCACATTTCTTCCCACTGCGGCAATGATGAATTAGACTTTTTCTTTTTTGCTATATTAGCTGCCCAATCAAGGCAGTCAAAAATCAACAGTACACAAAAACATTCCAGATTAAGCGAGCAAAACACAAATACAGTAAAGTCTCGTTATATCGATATCGGATATAACGATAGTCCCGGTTATATCGATACTATTTCTATGCACGCACGGAGAAAATTACATGCAAACAGGGTCGGATATATCGATAGTCCCGGTTATATCGATATTTTTTCGGATTCCCTTGAATATCGATATAACGAGACTTTACTGTAACATGCCTTCCGGCATACCCGAAAATATTTTCTAATTATTCATCGTATTGTTTACTTCATTTTAGAGCATATTTTCTCGAACCATCATAATCCTTCTCCATGTACATGTTCCACACAACACGCATTCCAATAGAATGCCATCCATCACTAATATGATTTTTGTATCTCTCTTTCCTGTTATAAAATGTAAAATTCTAACTCACGTTACCCTCTGAAGTCTAAAAACCGATACTTTGGGACTTTTTTGGACCCAACTCGCATTTCTCTCTGTGTGAAAATGCGGTCCGTGTCCGTTTCAAAATAATTTTGGCAGCTTTATGCCTTCAGACACTTGTCTTGCTTAAAACCATACGGTAATAATATGCTAAATTTGTCTTTTGCCCAATCTTTATAAGTCTCGTTATATCGATATTCTCGGGAGTTAGAAAAAAATATCGATATAACCGTACTGTCGATATATCCGTCCTGCGCCGAACTGCATTAAAGGAGGGAGGGGGCGGGCAACACGTAAACGTAAATCTTTGTTATGGCCTGTCATTTTATCATTGGGTTCATGGATTGCGTATCTAACATGCTTTTTGTACAGTAGTGAAGTGAAAAACAAATTTGTGCATAAAATAAAAACGTCTTTACACTTTTTTAATGACTATTTCCTTTCAAAAATGCCACCAATGCAAAATCCTCATGTTCTATTCACACGAAACCACGAAAAAAAAACAGTGATTGTTGCAAGCGATAAAGATACATCTGAATGATACACAATTAAATACAGTACATGCATGAAAAACCAAAACTGCAACGTTTACATTAGTTACGTTGATGAAGTACATATGTTTGGTCTGAGAAGCGTGTTGCGCCCAAAAGCCGCCATTAGATGGCATCCAAGCACCATATAAGAAAGGGGGGCGGCCATCGGGAGCTCGCCATTTTGTGCCTCTTTTTTTTTTTGGGTGAGAGATGTTCCCCCAATGTTGCCTCAAAATGGCACATATAATATGTATATGTATAATGTATTTTGTTTTTCTACTTTCATTCCTTTCATCACTTTGCTGCTGTGAAATGTAAATTTCTCCACTGTGAGACTAATAAAGGCATATCCAATCCAATCCAATAATTCTTTAATCGATTGCAAACATGTATGCGATTGTTGTCGCCATTGTTGAAGAAAATGTCTTCTGCTACACAGGGAGCTGGTCACGTTACAAACTCACGGCACCACGTCACGTGACCAAGTCGACCAATGGCGCGACCGATACAGCGACCAATAGAGCGCAGCGACCGATACAGATTTCGATAATGGTGGTACTGTATAGAAACCCCTAAGCAAATATCGATTATCAGTAAGTATCTTTTGTATCGATATATACATAGCAAAATGGCCGGCGGGAGATGAAAAAGAGCACCGTCGTAACCGGATTATCGTAGAAACCATGAATCGTACTAAACGGAACTAATTATACACAACAAAACTAGAAATGTGCACGGGAAATGAAAATAGTGTCGTAATAAGCAGTATTATCAATATAAACGATATCGATATAACAAGACTTTACTGTATTTTAATAACATTTTAGTTCTGCCAGCATCTCTTTCAGAGTAAGGTTATTCTCTTTTTATAGGCACAATTATATCGCATTATCGATTTGGTGTTTGCCATCGACGAGCATTAATTCATCAACCTCATTTCGGCACCTAAGATCGAAGGCAGTTTGATTTCGAATGTCCGAGTCGGACTGACCACATTCCAACACAAGTGTGTTGCCAACTTTTTATACATTCGGGGCGCCCCTAAATACTGCCTGAGATCTGCGGCCCGAAACACGCATCGGGCTATGTTTTTTTCCCCTGTTTCTTGTCTGGTCTTCCATCTTTTTTTCTCGCCGTCGTAAATATTTACTTGAACAAACAGTGTCGATCCTTCAACATCTATATCAACCAATCGTTTTTTATCAACAAATTCTTCTTCATCGAGGCAGACTGGCGACTGATATGATTTAACTCGTTGCCAAAAACGGGAAGACTTCCGCATAGCCATGTTGGTGCCTAGATTTCACTGTAATTACAGGAAATCGCAATCTCGTTCCGGCGTGTTTTTTCGAAATAAAATATTTAGGTACCGGCGCCGAATTAAATTTTCATTAATACTATCGAAGCTGAGCGAATTATTAGCGTTCGATTTCCGCGACGTCCCCCTTCTCTCTCTTTTTTATTGCTTCTATGAATTTGGTCCAGTTTTTCCACGCATAGGGCGGACTCTATAACTGGGTTCGTTCAGTAGGACAACAATTCAAATTTACATTCGTGGTTTCTCCTTCTTCAACACCCAATAGGTGAGGAGAACTTGCATCTTGCATCCACAAACGTCTGCTGTTTGAATCCCACTGTATATATAATGAATTATGACACGTTATCGCAATTCCAATCACACTCAGATGCGCTCATGGCGGAAACAGCCTGCGCGCGACAGTCAAGCTCGCAAGCTTTACTCATAGACCTGCATGCCCACACATTGACTCACACAGTCTCAGAGGCACAGACACACGGACACACAGACACAAGGATGATCAGTCCTTGTGTACCCAAAAACTAAGCTTAGTTCAGCACTCTAACTACCACAGAAACTAGCTTATTTTTTTACGAGCCAACCGGCTCTACCTTTTTCCTAAAATCAGTGTCCGACTGACCTTTCATACGTTTTAATGGCGTACTGGCCCTTTAAAACGTTCTCATTTTCCTAAAATCAGTATCCGACTGACCTTCCGTACGATTTTTTTCATGGCGCACTGGCCCTTTAAAATGTTCTCATTTTCTTCCAAACTTGGACTATCGTTTCATTCTTCCCGCTGTACTGTCGTTTATCTTCCAAGACCCAAACAAAAGGCCTTGTACTATCTTTTATTCTTCCAGCATTATCTTACAAGACCCAAACAAAAGGTACTATCCCAAATCAGACTGACCTCAATTTTCGGAGACAACCCTTCCGACCCTGAGCCTGCCCAGGTCCATTGGAATGGCGTTTGCGTCTCACCCGGTGAGCAGGCCAGGCTTGTGGCCCCAAGAAAAGGAGGTCCTCTCGAAATCTCGATGGCTTCGCCGGTGCACCGGTTCTTGACAGTCGCCGCAGACCGCTCACCCCAAGAGATGCGTTGCCATCCCGAACGAGCCCCCAAAATGTCAGAGATATGACAGTCAGACACTGTGGACAGAGACTCGGAACCAGAAAGATTGTGCCTACTGCCGGCAGGAGACGCAGCCATCAATGACATACGTCTGAATTCTGCGCCCCTCTGCCAAGCTATTCATTGAGAGTATATGTAAATTAAAGTGATACATTAGTAAAACATAGTTTTCTTGATTAGAATACCACGCCTTTGGACGTTCTGGGCAGCACAGCTTGATGCAATAAAACATTGTGTTTCCCATGAACTGATAAATTTGTAATCTAGCGCTTGTGCAGGATGTTCAAGCCGTAAATAACTTTGGTGATAAAGGAGTATCCCAAGTCAAGGGTGGATCTCCTAGATGAAGCTGACAGTTTACCTTGCTGTGTCTGTTTCACTCAGATTTACTGTGGCAATCTGCACCTTGACTGTGGCTCTATTGTTTAGTTGGCCAGCAAAGCACTGCACTTTTAAACATGATAACTTCTTATTCTCCATCAGTTACCTACTTTATAGGGAACCCTCAGATAAACTACAAAAACAGTAACAGCATGTAAATGATGGTACAGTACATTGGGGGTTATTATATACACCTGGGGTTATTGTTGTTTTTACACATGGGAGGTCTTTTAAGTCAGTCAACTCCACTGTTTTAGCTGTGTAAACATTGAAGTTGGGGCTCAACAACTGTCTTGAAACCGGGGGCCAATATCTTTGGCATTGATTAATGTGTGCAATTATTCTCAAACCAGCCTTCGCTGTACGCTATTATGAATGATAAATGAAAACCATTCATAGAAGATTATGTTGATCATTTTCCACATTCGTGATCATGAATGGATGACCAATGTAGAAAATCGATAAATATTGTTTGTAACATGTTTACATTTACAAAGGATGACGTCCACATGGTCCTATTAGCCCACCGGCTTCTCATGTGGTCCTTGGATGAGAAGTAATATAATAAATACAATCTGGACTCTTCTGGTAGTAAAACACAAACATCATTTGACTAGGTCATAACTTAAGAACACACACACACAGACACTAAACAACAAAATCTATTTTGACTGAACTACCTGTCAAATTGGACATGTTCTCAAAGGAAGACAAATGCATACAATGGGCACCAGACTATTTTCTTTATTCACAGGCATTTAGTTTCACATCGTTGCTCCTATTAAACAAAATAGCAACACAAAAAGTTTGTACTCTAACAGGATTGTTTTTGTTGTGCACTTTGCCGAATTATGTCCCGGATATCTGTTGTCAGATGGCATGAAATGATTATTCAGTATGATCTATGGCTGATGTGCACATTTCCTCTTGAAATTCTTTTGATGTGCAGTGTGGTGAGACTGCGAGGCCTGACCAAGATATCACGGAGAACTGCATTTGATCTACAAAGTCCGGCATTGCATTCCAGTAATTGGCCATGCTGACGAGTTTAATTTAGGAGAAACAATGGCGATGGACATTTTGGTGAAGAAATATTCTGTGTATATCATGTTTATGCATCCTATTCCAAATACATTTCCAGTCCGCTAAATGTATTTCTGCACGACACATTGACTCAGTGTGTATCGCCTAATCAATTGTTTGTATCTTTGTTCAAAAAGTTATTTATTAGTTTGATTCTATACAATTGCTGTATCATAAATGCAAATCCATAATGTATATTTGAAATGACCACATTAGTAGTTACCGCACAATATGCTTCAAGCATTTTACAGCATCATTCTTGTTTGACTTCACATTTTACGAGGAGTCCAAAACACAATGACAGAATTGTACTTCCTGTATTTGATTCGGCCCATTGCACTTAACTTGCTGGTTAGCGTGCCGCATTGTTTATCCATATATGGGCGCGGCGTGTTGAGCAAAGACAACCAATTCCTGTTGTATTGGAGGAAAACTATGCAGTATAATATGATCTATGACACCAGCTCATCACTTCTGGCTGTTTCTCAACGAACAATCTACCCCATGACATTAATCTGTTAACGTTCTTCCAAACAGTCCAATGTTTGTTTCAAAGTAAATGTTTTAACATCACTAAGTCCAAAAATATGTTTTGACGAAAAAAGATGTATCCTTCCATTTAGATGGTATTTTAAAACAAATATTTACAAATATTTCACAAAGAAAGTTATTTGTATGTATTTGATAAAAAACATAAACATTGGTTGCATGTGATTCAAATGTTTTCAACTGACTTTTTTTCTCCAAGGCGAACATGGGACATTAACTACATTTTAATCATGTGAAACCGATGTCCATGAACAAATTATGGCCTGTGACACAAAGCAGATGGGTCGTTAATGACGGACATAATGTAATAAAATAAAGACAGCCAAACAGAATCAACATTGGGATGCACTCAACACACTGACGGCTGTCTGGCTTTTAAAAGCAGCCATGGAACATCCTTCCCAAAAGGCAATAAACATTTTTGATGTATCACTGTATTCATTTATTGCCAGCGTTGCTTTATAGAGGATTATTCATTCCCTTGTTGGCCATAACATTAGGTACAATGTCATATTGAATGAAAACCTGTGTCGGAAATTCCATACCGACTTATTTACCAAACAGTGCTGGAGTGCTAGAGCATATCCCAGTTGATTTCGGGCAGTTGGAGGGGTACACCCTGAACTGGTTGCCAGCCAATCGCAGGGATCACGTAGACTAACAACCATTCACGCTCGCAATCACACCTAGGAATAATTTCAGGTGTTCCTGCCATGGACCGTGAGGCGGACGTGCGAACCAATCGCCCGCCGTGTTGCCTATTTACCAAACAGTATGCATTCAATAATACCACACGCAGACTTTGTAATGAGATGACATATTCAGTTATCTGTTTATTTTACATGGTGTCGCACTAAGGGAGCATATATAATTGCCGCACACAAGATATCACTCCGTTCTTGTTTAGTCCGACAATGGTTTTCTAAATGACTTCTGTGACTGTCATAAAGGATCCCACTGGTGTAGCCTTCATGTGACACTAGAGAATATGCAGCTGTGGCACTTCCTGTTGCCACTGAATGGAACTTTCCAGCCCTTGGATCAATAACCCTGAAGGAATGTGCATGGGAGAATCTGTGAAGACTCGAATATGACTCCCTTGTCATGTTTAGCAAGCCAAAGGGTTGTTTACCACTAAGTATTTAAAGAATGTCTTACCTGTGTTGTAGATACGTAAATGTTCAGAGCAACTAATGTGCATATTTCTTGTTCTGTCAATAAACGCTACATAAAACTAAATGCCATGCCATTTTTACAACAGGGTTGAGGGGGTAAATTGTCATCATTTAAAGGACAACCGACGTCACTTTTTTGTTTCCTAACTGACATCAGAAAAACGTTTTATAGCATCTAAAATACCCAAAACACGCAGTATGATATTTGTATTCAAATGCAAAACACCAATAAAAATGACTTAAAGTGTCCAAAATCTGTAAACAATTGAGCTGCGAATTGAGCATTTTCAGAAAGTCCCGCCCCCAGTTCATGATGTCACGCCAAGACGTCTTGCATTGCTTGTGAATCAAAACAATGGCTTCAGATTGGGAGAATATGATTTCTTGTTACACATCCAGTTATGAATATGATTCAAATAGTTCTGAAGAAGAAAGCATACATGTTTGCAATCGATTAAAGAATTTATTCCGTGCCATTTTGAGGCAACATTGGGGGGAAATGTCTCACCCAAAAAAAGGGGAGAAAATGGCCACTGAGATTCTGTGAGGAATGAATCAGCCCGTTTCCACAGGCTGATAAATTCCTTACATGGAGCTTGGACACCCTCTTCTGGCTCTTTCTGGTGCAACACAAGGTTTTCAGACCAAATAAGCATTGACGTGATGGAAGGACTGCTACAATGTGTCCTTTTTCGGTCACGGGGCGGTCCTTTCGTGACGTCACGTACGGACTCGTCACCAACTCAAAAACAAGACTTCCTGAATATTCAGCACGAGTCTTAAAACGTAAAATATAGCTATATGCGGTGGAATCTTTGTAAAATACGCTCAGTAGAAGTCATTTTAAGCCATTTTACAAATTATGGACACAACTTGCCCGGAAACGTCGGTTGTCCTTTAAGTGCTAATCCGTCAACAGATTAACAATGATAAATGAAATCTGTAAAAGCTACCCACTGTTGGTGTTTATGTACCACATTAACAAATGCAACAAAACAAGCAACAGCCCACCTCAGCAAGATGTTTAACCTTGTAAATAATCTTTTTCTTCCTGAAAATCTTCACACCACCCTAAAATTGAGTTTTTTTCTTCACAATTGTTACTTATCTTGATTCAAATTGATTCTAATATTCTAGCACCTGAATACATCGACTGCCCTCTTTTATACATCAGAATCAGAAAAGCTTTAATCATCCCACAATGGGGAAATTGCAAGACCAAAGTATAATTAAGGCTCCACCTTCACCTTTATTTTTATCATCACACATCTTTTTGAGTTCAGTGGACACAGAGAGACTGGAACGGCTGGTCAGCGGGGCCAACCCTGTCCTGCACTGCTTCCTGGATACTCTGGAGGAGGTAGGCAACATGAGGATGTTAGCCAAGCTAAGAACTATGATGAATGTTGCATGAAGTAGCGGTACCACTGCTCATTCCTGCCGACTGCTGTCAGGTTAGTGAATAGATGTCCTCAAAACCTGGACTGACCCCCACTGACCCATTTTTAACACTGTATGTTACGATGTATATCGTTTTTATCTTCTACTTTCTGCAATTAATAATGTTGCTGCTAATTTTGCTAAATTGGGAATTTCTCCATTGTGAGAAAATCTTCTTTATGCCTATGATGTTATACTCCGCGTAAACATGCTTAATTCACAAAGATAACCTAAGAATGTTCATATTACAGAGGAGTTGGTCCCAAGTCCACATCTCATGATTTCTATTCCCTCTCGTTCCTTCAGCCCCCATGCCCGTCTCAGCACGATGGGTGACAGAGCCTTCAGCTGCTCTGCCCCCAAACTTTGGAACTCACTGCCTCCCAACATTTATAACATCGATTCTCTTCCCACCTTCAAGTCCCATCTCAAAACCCACCTATTTAAAATTGCATTTTCTGCGTAGCTCTCTCTCTCTCTCTCTCTCTCTCTCTCTCTCTCTCTCTCTCTCTCTCTCTCTCTCTCTCTCTCTCTCTCTCTCTCTCTCTCTCTCTCTCTCTCTCTCTTGTTTGTATTTATAATTGTATTTTATTTATTGCATTGGATTTGTGATTATATTTTATTTATTATAGTACCTATGCTTGTCTGTGACTGTAAAGTGTCCTTGAGCGCTTTGAAAGGTGCTTAAAATGTTATTTATTATTATTATTATTATTATTATTATTATTATTAATAATAATAATAATAATAATAATAATAATAGTCGGACTAAACGAGGCAAGCGACGCACGGCTAACGGCTATGCTAGCGCACAGCTTGGGAAGTGAGGGGCAGCGCATTTTTCGTACACTCGGACCCGCGCAGAAATACAGGGATTGTGTCGCATTGTTGGACAAACATTTCGCCCCGCCGCGTGATTGTCCGGTGGATTGCCTTCCGTCAACGACGGCAACGAACAGGCGAGTCGGTACACCACTATGTTGCCGACTTGCGGTGTTTAGCGGGCAAATGATAAGAGATCAACTAGCGGAGCACACGATTGATCCCAAGCTACGGGAGAAACTGTTATTGTCCCCTGACGACCTCCCACTATCGAAGGCTGTGGAAATGGCGTTCCAATTGGAGAACGCAGCACAATTAACGGCTCGGTTCTTGAACCCACCCACACCTTCACACTCTCCCGCGTTGGCACAGATTGTTGCTCCAACCCCTCCACGCCCAGACGCCACCTCAAGTTACGAATGCACCTCTAAATACGAAGGTGCCGAGATAAATGTGGCCAGACGTCAAGGGGCCGATGCACGCACGCCTTATGCCAATTGTGGGTCTGCCTAGCACCCCACACGTGCGCCCACTTGCAGAGCCACCGGACAACGATGCCAACGCTGCAGGAAGATGAATCACTTCGCCAGAATGTGCCGATCTGCTCCCACCTCCACCTACGAGGCTGCCAAGGTAAATGTCCTCAGACAGCAAGGGGCCAACACACGCAGGCCTTTTGCCAACTGTGGGTCTGCCTGGCACCCCACATGCGCGCCAACTTGCAAAGCCATTGGACAGAGATGCCAGCACTGCAGAAAGAGGAACCACTTCGCCAGGATGTGCCACTCTGCTCCCACGTCAACATACCTGTCACGCCGCCAAGCCATTCAAGTGGTGTACAGTGGAACTGGACAGAGTGAGCTTACCACTCCTGCTCGACACTGCAGCCTCCAGGTCACTGTTGAACGTGTCCACAGTTCAACGTCTATTTTCTCATCTTCCGATCGAGGCCAACTCTGAACACTTGCTTGGCTATGGTCACACTAAGATTGGCATGGTGGGCCCGACCCCCTCGAACGACAGGGCTGTTGCAGATATGGGGTTCTCAGGCAGACTACTGACGTCCCGTCACACATCCGAGAACACCGGTGGGACGCCTTGAAGAGCGTGGTGAACCAGCCGTGCCCGTGGGGCCAGAGCCTCGGCCAGCTCGCGTTCGCCTTTGCCCTCGGTATTTGGACAATTATCACCGATTTTGAATGTCCAGACCGTAGCCAGTGCTTAGCCTTTCGTGTGGCAGAATAATCCACACAGCTAAGCTGGGAAACCGGCAGTCTACCCGGTTTCCCTTGTTACAGAGTGTTTCTGGTTCCTTCAGGGAGGGGGGTAAATGTAGCATATGTCACACTGCTACAGAATTTTGCGACAGGTCGAAAAGCAGCGGTGACGTCACGACCGCAAGTAGACTAAGATGGTGGCACAATAAACACGTTGACAAAGCAACTCTTCTCCTCTCATTCCTCCGGACACAACAATACGCACAGCCTCTATGTTTGTCCATTTGAATCACCGCCTCATACTGATTGCAATACAGTATGTTGTTGGTATACTATACCCCACCCCAAATGCATCCATCCAACAAAACACAGACCACCCACCCACCTCGTAATAGCACGTCCGTTTATTTATTTATTTATTCATTCATTTATTTATTTGCACCAAAGCGTATCATCTGGTGCCACGTCCAATCAGTTCCATCTGTGTGAGGGTTCAGACATCTGCATAGTTTTACCTTTATGGGAATTGCCTGATCGTAACTAAAGGTAAAGCTTGAAGTGAAGCAATCTGAAAGGAATAATTCTACCAGTAAAAGGTGTAAGGTCCAGTCAATTGTTCACAATCAACTTGGGCGCATATTTTCCTTGTTTTCATTTCCTCTGCAATTACAGTTTTCAGGGTTGGTGAAAGGTTAACAGCAAGTGTCTGTGTAAGCTCTCAGTCGTACAGGAGTGGTCCAAGTATAATTAAGGCTCCACCTTCACCTTTATTTTTATCATCACACATCTTTTTGAGTTCAGTGGACACAGAGAGACTGGAACGGCTGGTCAGCGGGGCCAACCCTGTCCTGCACTGCTTCCTGGATACTCTGGAGGAGGTAGGCAACATGAGGATGTTAGCCAAGCTAAGAACTATGATGAATGTTGCATGAAGTAGCGGTACCACTGCTCATTCCTGCCGACTGCTGTCAGGTTAGTGAATAGATGTCCTCAAAACCTGGACTGACCCCCACTGACCCATTTTTAACACTGTATGTTACGATGTATATCGTTTTTATCTTCTACTTTCTGCAATTAATAATGTTGCTGCTAATTTTGCTAAATTGGGAATTTCTCCATTGTGAGAAAATCTTCTTTATGCCTATGATGTTATACTCCGCGTAAACATGCTTAATTCACAAAGATAACCTAAGAATGTTCATATTACAGAGGAGTTGGTCCCAAGTCCACATCTCATGATTTCTATTCCCTCTCGTTCCTTCAGCCCCCATGCCCGTCTCAGCACGATGGGTGACAGAGCCTTCAGCTGCTCTGCCCCCAAACTTTGGAACTCACTGCCTCCCAACATTTATAACATCGATTCTCTTCCCACCTTCAAGTCCCATCTCAAAACCCACCTATTTAAAATTGCATTTTCTGCGTAGCTCTCTCTCTCTCTCTCTCTCTCTCTCTCTCTCTCTCTCTCTCTCTCTCTCTCTCTCTCTCTTGTTTGTATTTATAATTGTATTTTATTTATTGCATTGGATTTGTGATTATATTTTATTTATTATAGTACCTATGCTTGTCTGTGACTGTAAAGTGTCCTTGAGCGCTTTGAAAGGTGCTTAAAATGTTATTTATTATTATTATTATTATTATTATTATTATTATTAATAATAATAATAATAATAATAATAATAATAGGGCGAGCAGGGCGAGTAAAGAGCAGTACATTGGGGAGACTCAACAAATTCTCAAAAAAAGACTTTATCAACATCGCAGGGATAATATAAGTGGACCTCAATCGGCAGTACATTTGTACCTAAAAGCTAGCAACCACTCATTTGACGACAATGAGGTTAAAATCTTAGCGAAAGAACATAGATGGTTTGAAAGGGGGGTAAAAGAAGCGATTCTTATAAAACAACAAAATCCTTCATTAAACCGGTCTGGTGGGGTGAGGTTCAATTTGGATCGTTCATACAATAGCCTGCTTAGGCAAAACAGGTTAGGCAACTTTTGTAATGCTGATGAGGGTCGTTATGCTGATGAGGTGATACCGGTGGGAGTGGGAGTAATAGGCCAGTCGTTAGTCAGGAATGTAGGAACAATCAGTGGGGCCACAGGGAGGGGTCCTCTGCCCCCCCCCAACCTGAGAGTAGGGACCTATCATAGCTGTGTCCGGCGCCACCATGTCTGGACATTAGGGATATATAAATAGGGCCGATACGACCAGTCAGACTTTAGTTCGCTGACGAAGCCTCTTGGATAGGAGGCGAAACGTCCGAAACCTTCACTTTTGTAGAATCATCTAGTTCATATTTCCTTATATTTGGATATTTCAATCTGGCCTTAGTAGGTGTGCTTTAAGGTTGCATTCGAATAATAAGTGCACACAGAAGCGGGTGTTTGCCTTGTTGTGGGAGGGAACACAGCCGACTCCCGAGACTAGGACAGGTCCTATATGGAAGAAGGCCTCACCGGAGGCCATGCAGGAGATCGGCACTCACAAAGTGCATTGAACTCATTCACTGCCATTCACAAATTTAGTGTGGAATTGAAAATATGACGTAGAGCGACATTCCCAAATGTGTTCGGGTTTTGGTTTGTCTTGTGGGGGGTGCCGATAAATTGCTGGTCAGACCTCTGGCATTATTTTTCCCTCCACGAGGGGACAGCATTTGCCTTTTATACAGCCTCCCCGATTTCAAGCTCAGATAACTACAGAACCAAAGGACTTAGGAATCAACTCTTTTTTCTGATGAAAGAAGATAGTCTAAGGTTTCTTACGCTGCATTGAATGTTTATTTAGTCCTAAAACTCAATATTTTGTGGGTCATGGAATTCGAGTGGTAATGAGAAAAACACTGGCACTGGAGTAGACACATTATTGCACATCGTCTGGCAGTGAATGAGTTAAAGGAAATACAACAGCCAAAAAAAAAACATTTCATAGTTATGCCACACGATCATGGAAAGCTATTAAAATATTTTAAAATGATGATAATTCATTCAATGAATGGTATCTAAAATTGATCCCAAGGCATTTTCTCACACAGTTGTCATATTTATAAAAAGTACCTGTTAGTGCCATTTCCAAAATGTTGGCTGGTGTAATGGTGACGAAAAGCTCTCAAAATACGGTTTTAAAATTATTTGGAACAAAATTTGCCTGCTGGGAATCCAGTAAAGGAAAAACAAGGCAACTTCTAGGTTAATTCAGATAAAGAAGCTCATTCACGTTTCTCTCTTCCCAACACACTTTTGGACATAAACTGCATGTATATCTTCTGTTTCCTGATTTATGCATGAAGCATCTCAGTTAATGTCCCTTGTGACTCCCTACATTTGGATTCCCCACATCAAAGTCTCAAATCAGAATAAATCTGGACCTCAAGCAGATGTGGGGATGGAGGATCCGTGAATGTCAAACATGGAAAACTGCTATAGTTTTAGTTCTAAGCTTGTCCAAAAAAGCATATAAAACTGGAATACATCCATCTGGAGTGGACAGGTATAGGAATAGTAGAGGATTCAGCCAATGATCTTTTTTTGTCCCTTAATTACCATGTGTTAGGAGGTGAACACCAAAAGGACACTGAGTCCTTTGGTGTTTTTGCCATCCATCCATTTTCCGCACCGCTTATACCTCATTAGGGTCGCGGGTGGTGCTGGAGCCGATCTCAGCTGTCTTCGGGAACGAGGCGGGGGACACCCTGAATAGGTTGCCAGCCAATCGTGTTGCACTCTCCACTATGGTAAGGGAGATACGATGTTGTGGGATCCAGCAAAAAAACATAAGGCAAGCGGTGGAATACGTCTTGACTCAACAGTGGTTTACTTCGAATGCCCAGATGTAATGCAAACGTAAACGTACAACTTCCTGTGCAACAATCTGAATCGGTCCGACACGAAACAATAACCGAAGCAGGCGTTCCTTGTTTAAATAAACATTTTCGATATATATCATTTGTAAACCAATGTAACTATGCGAATCTAACCAAAATACGAAATATTATCCGAAATAAGATACTTTACAACCTGTCACATACTCCCCCTCAAAATAGATGTTGTCCCCAACATATGTACTAGTAAATACATAAATGCATTGGACGACATACCCAAAACAATTACGCACAGTATTATGAACTGCATCCAAATATGAACTATAATAATGAACAGTTTACAGACTGGAACTCTTTTCATACATTCTGTTTACATTGTAATAATCAACAGTTCACAGAAGTGTCGATTAACCATCTCTGTAGTACTCCGGAACATAATAAGGGTGTGCACCATACATCCAAGGCATTGCCTGGTCACCGTAACATGGTACTGTCCCTACATTATAACATGGTACTGTCCCTACATTGTAACAAGATGGTGAACCAAGGCTATCATACGTGAATACCTTGGGTCTCCTGTGCTCTCGTCGTGGTCGTTGATTTTCCCCAATATCAGAATTACTGGGGGGTGAATGGGGAAAAGGGGGGCACACCGTCACAGGTGGATCATTTCAATGACCAATGTTTCCCTCTGGAGATTGGCCAACTTCCGCAGCTCCCGGCTCTGTCCCCGGCAGTTCATTCCCCGGTTGGTTGTCATCATGATGAGTTGTCTCCACGAAGCTCACGTCCCGCAGTTCGGCGAGTATGGTCGGGCGCTCTGGCGATGCAACGCTGGATAATACTCATCCTCCTCATCATCCTCTTCTGAATCCATCTCTGGCGTCTTGTCGATCGTTGCCGAGTGGACTTTTTCTTTGACTGGGGCTGTAGTGAAGTCCCTAATGGCAAATGATCACATGGCAGCAAGAGATTGCGGTGGAATATCCTAGGTCTACCCTTCCCCCTCTCAGGTTTCAGCTCATAAACTGGAATGTCTTTGCTGACTTGACGAACCACTGTATGAACAACATCCTCCCAGTGGTTTCTCAGTTTGCCTGAACCTCCGCGTGGGGTCAAGTTTCGAACTAGAACACGATCACCGGGCAACAGGATAGAATACTTAAGTTTACTGTCATATAGTCTCTTACTCCTGGCAGCAGCTTTGTTGTTATTTTCTTGTGTGATCGCATACGGTTCCTCGATACCCTGTTTCCGCTTCTTCACATAGTCCTTCTGGTTGGTGTCACCCTGGTGAGAGTCTGGATTCAAACTAAACAACATATCAACTGGTTAACGTGGTGAACATCCATAAAGTAAGTAAAAAGGTGGAAACCCTGTCACCTCACTTTTGGTACAGTTGTAAGCATAAACTAGTTTGTTTAGTGAGTATTTCCAGTTAAAACCCTTTCAAGGGAAAGAGTCCTTTGTACACCACGGTGGCCCATTTCATCATGCAGTTCTTTTAACACTGTCACCTTGTGTTTTTCAGGAAGTCGTAGTTGGGTTCTGTTTGCTGTTTTTCTGTACAAAACACCTCTGTCATTAAAGTGTAGCTTGTCCCATTCCCTCACAAGACAAACAACTTGAGGACAATGTTGTCTTAGTTCAGTACCTATCTAATAATATGTCCTATAATGGGGTCAGTCTCTTGATCTAGCTTGATCTGTACAACAGTCAATGGAGCTATTGGTGTGTTTAGTGACACCTCTGCACACGTAGCTGAGATTCCCATAGACCAAGCTACACTAGACTCGTTCTGTTGGTCAACTGCTTGTACGGTAGCACTCACAGCATCATATGACATTTCTTTTGTACATCCTTCCATATATGTTACCATATCAAGGGGCATCCTAGATAAACTGTCTGTGTAACCGGCCTCAGGCCTAGGGGATACCTGGGTCGGTCCAAAGCGCTTCACAGGCAGGTAGCACTGTGAACGACGAGGAAAGACGACACGAGACAACCGTGATAATCAGCTTCACACAACGGCATTTATGACCATTTACTCATCAAAACATCAATTCAGCAATTTCATGTGTAGATCTATACATTCAACATCTATACATTGTATATATCCTCCACATTCGCACATGCTTATGCACATCTGCCCGCTCGTGTGTGTTGTACTGGGAACTACAATTGACATCCAAAAATCCAAATTCATCAAAGCCACAAAATATTCATCAAAGCCACAAAACAAGGTTTCATATCTAGCATCGCCCAATAAGTCCCCAATTACTTTAACATCTTGAGAATGTCTAACACTTATTATTTTGAATACCTGTGAACGACGAGGAAAGACGACACGAGACAACCGTGTTAATCAGCTTCACACAACGGCATTTATGACAACTGCGCATGCGTGAGCTGAGCCTACATTGCCTTCCTCTGTTCCATTTACAGGCGCGTAGCGCCCTCTCCTGACTTGGTAGTCTAATCGACTAACATACAATAACAGAGGTCGTTTCTAACCCCCTACACTCTCTCCTGTTTTAAAAGATGTCCCCCGACATCTTGACTATACCAACAAGTAGTCAAGTACCAGTAGAAGCACAGTCATCTGTCTGGTCTCCGTAGGGTGGTGTCAATCACATTCTACTGCAACTACATTCAAGTCCATACCATCGGGGTAGAGTAGCAATAGTGTTCAGGTCGCACTAGATAATGAGTCGTGGAGTAAAGCATGCAAGTATACAACACATTTGCCCCAGGTCTCCAAGCCTTGTATGATGGATGACCCAAGTGTTCATATGTGAATATCTCTGTGGGTCTTCGAGTACGAGTAGACCTCCGTGGCAGCGATTCCATTCCACTTTGTGACGCGGTGTCCGATTCCACCAACTCCGCCGGCGCTCCTGCATCACCCTCATTATCATCCATTACAAGTTGTTCCGGGCTTCCCTCAGCAGGCAGGCTGTCAGCTGTTGTTGGTTTTGGTAATGATGCTGGTACGACCAATGGAAACGCTTCCTCTAGCTGCTGCCCATCCTCTGGTTCCGTAGTTTGTGCCTGGGGGTGGAATTCTGATGCCACAGCTCTTAAATTGTGCGGTTCAGGTTGAGACACCTGATGACTGCCTGTCCTCCTTGTATACACAGGTAACCGTCGGAGATTGTATGAACATCCCTCCTCTTCATCTGAATATCCAGACTCCTGCCCAACTGCTTCCCTGCTATAAGCCTGTCTGTCTAGCTGTTTTTTCTGCTTCTTTGCCTGTCTGTCTAGCTGTTTTTTCTGTTTATTTGGCTGTTCAACTGGCAAATCATTGACAGACATTAGGAGATTACGGTGCAACACACGGGTAGTTTTGTCTCCGTTTTCTGCCTGAACCTTGTACACTGGTCCATCTCCCACTCTTTCAGTGACCCTGTGGACTTTTTCCTCCCAGTAAGCCCGGAGCTTGCCAGGTCCACCCCTCTCAGATAGGTTCCTGACAAGTACACAATCCCCTGGCTGGAGTGCAATGCCTTTAACACCACGGTCATAGTATTTCTTCCTTTTTTCAGCGCACTTTTGACTGTTCTCGGAGGCAATTCTGTAAGCATCTTGCATTCGACAGGCCCACTTACGTGCATATTCCTGTCGGCTTTTTACTTCTTCGTCCGCTGTCAGACCAAAAACTAAGTCGATGGGCAACCGGGGAGACCTTCCATAGAGGAGGAAGAACGGTGAATAGCCAGTGGACTCATGTCTTGTACAGTTGTACGCATGAACTACATGAGGCAAATAGTCTTTCCACTCAGCTTTCCTTTCTTCTTGGAGAGTGCGTAGCATCTGTAACAATGTTCTATTCAGACGTTCTACAGGGTTGCTCTGCGGATGGTATGGGGTGGTTCGGGAATGCGCAATGCCAGACAACTGTTGAAGCCGCTGGAATAGACTGTTTTCAAACTCCCGACCTTGATCATGATGTAGTCTCTCTGGATAAGCGAACCGTGGAATAAAATCACTAAAGATTTTCTCAGCAGCAACCTTGCCTGACTTACTCTTAGTCGGGTAGGCTTGTGCAAAACGAGTAAAGTGGTCTACCAGGACTAGAATATACTCATAGCCTCCTTTACTTGGCTCCAGATGGAGATAATCAATCGAAATGAGCTCAAATGGGGCACTAGTAGTGATGTTGCCCATGGGTGCTTTTTCCGGAATGGTGGGGCGTTTCTGTTTAATGCAGGAACACTGGCGAATGACGTTGTTTTCTATTTCGTGCTGCATGAATGGCCAATAGAACCTCTGCCTTGCAAGGTTGATCACCTTGTCAGCTCCAACATGACCCATGTCATCATGCAGGTGTGTAAGCACCGTCGACTTGGAGAACGAGCTGTTTCCATTTCCCCGCCTGTCTGTAGGGGCATCCTAGATAAACTGTCTGCATCAACATTTTCTTTACCAGGACGATATTTAACAGTAAAATGAAAATTAGAAAGTTCTGCAACCCACCTACACCCAGTTGCATTTAACTTACTATTTGACAGTACATAAATTAGTGGATTATTGTCATTAAACACAGTGAAGAATGGTGCCTAGTACAAATAATCACGAAACTTGTCTGTGATTGCCCACTTAAGCGGCAAAAATTCTAACTTGCCCGAGTGTAAGTTATAATTCTTCTCAGCTGCCGTTAAAGTCCGAGAGCCATAGGCTATTACGCGAAGTTTGCCATTTTGTCTTTGGTACAACACAGCACCTAAACCCCGGTTGGAGGCATCTGTATGCAAAATGAAAGGCTGTGCGAAGTCAGGAAAACCTAAAACTGGTGGTTGAACTAAACAGTCTCTTAACTGCTCTAACACCGACTGATGCTCATCACTCCATTCAATACATGTGTTGGAATGCACACTGTTATGTCTCACTTTCCATTTTTTTTCTTGGTGCTGCTGAGTCTCAACATTCAGAGGGGCTTTAAGCAAATCATATCACATCTCGTCGCCGTCCCGGGCACGCCCTGCCCTTCCTGTCATCTCCTCCGCTGCTCCCTGGAGACGGCCCCTCCCATCATCCCTCACCTGGGTTCCCACAGCTGTTTGTCATTTACTGATTATGCCTTCTGTCTATATTAGCCGATCGCACATTACTGTCTCCGTCGGAGTATTCTGAAAGCTACCCTCGCGACTGCCTTGCCGTCAGGTCTGCCTTTATCTATTACCGTCACTTACCTCGTCCAGTTGTTATCTTTGCATGTGTGTCTCAGTAAAGACTTTTGTTCCTGAGTATCTGTCTCGCCGTGTATTTCGGATCCTACCTCCCCGCTTAATAGTCCCAAAATGGCTCGAAGCTCAGCGACAGGCTGGCTGCCTGTTTTTAAGGGCACGCACTGCTGCTGTATCTGCCGGCAGAGACAATCTTGCCGAGGTACCTCACTTCAGGTTTGAGGAGGTCACATTTTCGGGATTTGAGTTTTATTCCATTTTCTCTGAGACGTTGCAACACTCGCCTGACGTCCTCAACGTGGTTGTCAAATGTCCCGCTGAAAACAAGAATGTCATCAAGACAGGGGACACATGTTTCGTCCCTTAACCCCTCCAGACATTGTTCCATACACCGCTGGAACGCTGCTGGAGCATTCATGAGCCCAAAAGGGATTCAAATCCATTCATAAAGGCCCCAGGGGTCACCAAGGCGGTGAGGTGTTGGCTCCCTTTGGACATGAACCCCTGGTGGTACATAAGCGCAGTGTACCATCTTTTTTCCTGACACAGACGACAGGGGATGAGTAGGAGGAAGTGGACTTTTCCACCCACCCCTGCGCTATCAAGTCCTGTAAATAGTCTTTCACCTCTCTGTACAGTCGCTTTGGTACAGACATATATGTCTTTGAAACGGGTTCTGTGTCTTTTAACAAAATGTCCAGTTGTAGGTTTTCCACACACCCTATGTCGTCGTCCGATTTTGAAAATGATGCCGACTCCTCTCTCAACATCTGCTGAACGGTCTTTCTTTGATCTTCATCCAGATGAGAAAGGTCAATTGTGGGGTCCCACGGCTCACTGAGAGGGATGGTGGTATCCTGGACATGGACCTCATTGACAACCGCTGAAGGAAAGTCTCTTTTAAATAGGTTAGCTGGGTAGACAGACCCTACTGACTGCACTGTACCAATAAGTGTCTTTACTGGCAACCTAATGTCATGGTTAGTAGGGTTCTGGACACTAACAACTATCTTAGGGATAGAAGCTGCCTTTACAAAACTCTAGGCCATCTGGCCACTGTGGGTTTTCACTTGGCTCAAAAACCAATGTAACATCTTCCTTGAAGGACAACCGACGTCACTTTTTTGTTTTTTAACTGACACCAGAAAATCGTTTTATAGCATCTAAAATACCCAAAACATGCAATATGATATTTTTAGTCAAAGGCAAAACACCAATAAAAATGACTTACAGTGTCCAAAATCTGCAAAAAAATTTAGCTGCGAATTGGGCATTTTCAGAAAGTCCCGCCCCCATTTCGTGACGTCACGCCAAGACGTCTTGCATTGCTTGTGAATCAAAACAATGGCTTCAGTTTCGGAGAATATGCTTTCTTGTTACACATCCAGTTATGAATATGATTCAAATAGTTCTGAAGAGCAAAGCATACATGTTTGCAATCGATTAATGAATTTATTTGGGCCATTTTGAGGCAACATTGGGGGACAATCTCTCACAAAAAAAGAGGCACAAAATGGCGACATCCTGTGGCCACCTCCGTTTGCACAGGCTGATAAATTCTTAAATGGCGCTTGGACGCCCTCTGGCGGCTTTTGGGTGCAACACGAGGTCCCCAGACCAAACAACTACAGTAAAATACATTGACGTGATGGAAGGACAATGCGATAATGCGTCCTTTTCACGGTCAGTGGGTGGTCCTTTCGTGACGTCACGTACGGACTCATTCACCAAGTCAAAAACAAGACGTCCTGAATATTCAGCATGAGTCTTAAAACGTAAAATATAGCTATATGCGGTGGAATCTTATTAAAATACGCTCAGTAGAAGTCTTTTGAAGTGATTTTACAAATTATGGACACAACTTGTCCTGGGACGTCGGTTGCTTAGCCTGTACATGGAATAAAAAGTGAGCTATGCCTAGCTATAGTAAATCTCTCGTTTGTTGTTTTTACACGGTACTCATGCGCTTGTCCCACACTAACTGCTTTTATGAAAGTGGCTGCTTTATTGCGCTTAAGGTGGAGAAAAGCTAGTCTAACCGATCTAAAGAACTGTTCTGTGTAATGATATGAGCAAATTGTATTTGCATGTTCTACTAGTGATGCCTGGCTTTAGATCAAAGGAGCATGCGCGCTGCTGTAAGTCAGTCTGATGAGAGCCTACGAGAGCCACACATGTCAATTGCCTTCTCTGTCTAACCAACACAGCCGTCCTAATAAAGAACCTCAACTCTATCCAGAAGTTGTATCATTTACCGAACCCGCTTACACAAAGCAACACATTCTGTATCCCCTTTTTGTGTCTCATTAGAGAGGCTATTTAACACAAGACACTCAATTTCATTAAACCCTATTATAGGACACTGTTGCTGATTACCTTTTAGTATTAAAACTGGTACAAGTAGCCCTGGATCATTAGCACCAAGTTTAAATGGTATCTCAAGCCATCCTACATAAGGCATATCTGTTCCATTAGCTGCCACAATATTGGGAGTATGATCAAGGTCCACCTGATCTGGGCCCACCTGAGCCCACTTTCTATCTGTCTCACCAAACTAGGAAATGTGAGTTTATCTTTTTGTCCGAGCTCACCAGATATCTTAAAATATTTGCGCCAGGGGCCAGTGTCTGTGCGCACTATGCTTCTCTTTTGCACTGCATCTTCACCTTTTTCACTTGGTTTGGCTATTCCTAGCTCAAAAGGTCACAATAGAGACACTGGCTTGAGGGGGCCAAACACCCCTTCACTGTATACACGGACCACAAGAACCTGGCCGCCATTCGGTCCGCCAAGAGACTCAACTCGCGGCAGGCCCGATGGTCACTGTTCCTCACACGGGGAACAGGGGGTTAACTTCACTCTCACCTACTGCCCAGGGTCGCAGAACACCAAGCCTGACGCCCTATCTCGCATCCACGAGTCGGCAGAAAGGGAGGAGGTCGTCGCCAACATCCTGCCGGCGCAACACGTCGTGGGCGCCCTGCGGTGGGAGGTTGAGAGGAGAGTTCATAAGGCCCAGGGGGGTAACCCCAAGGGTTGCCCGGCGGATCGTCTGTTCGTCCCCGTCCCCCCCCACTCTACGCACCGAAGTGCTACTCTGGGGACACACTTCCAGGGTAGCCTGTCACCCGGGGGTCAACAGGACGATCCAGCTCATTGCCCAACGGTTCTGGTGGCCAGAGTACAGAAAAGACGTCACGGAATTCCTGAAGGCATGCCCCGCCTGTGCTCGTGGGAAGGTCGCCCACCAACCCGGGACTTCTCCAGCCGCTACCTATTCCCTTTCGACCCTGGTCCCATATCTCCGTCGACTTTATTTCAGGCCTCCCCCCTTCCTGTGGCAAGATAGTCGTCTTCACCGTGGTGTACCGCTTCTCGATGTCGGACCACTTCATCCTGTTAACCAGGTTGCCGTCCGCTATCGAGACGCCTCAACTCCCGGTTAACCACGTCGTCCGTCTCCACGGGATTCCGGCGAACATCGTGTCGGACCGGGGACCACAGTTCGTGTCCAAGGTATGGAAACATTTCTGTCGGTCCCTAGGGGCATCGCCGAGCTTGTCATCTGGCTACCTTCCCCAGACCCAGACGGAGAGAAAGAACCAGGACCTGGAGGTGGCTCTCCGGTGTGTGTGCCTTCACAGTCCCGCGTCGTTCACAGACCCACTTGCCATGGGTGGAGTACGCCCACAACACCCTGGTCTCCACAGCCACAGGTCGGTCTCCTTCCATGTCTGCCTGTGGTTATCAGCCGCCTCTGTTCCCCACCCAGGAGGGCCAGGTGGAGGTCCCGTCCATTGAACACCACCTCAGACGGGCCCATAGAGTGTGGAGACCAGAGCTGCCGTGTCGCGCACAGCATCCCGGAACCAACATATTGCGGACCGCCGTCGCCAGGCACCCACTTACCAGGTCAGGCAGGAGGTATGGCTATTCCACGAGGCACCTCCGGATGGCCGGGACTTTGAAGATCCACCCGGTCTTCCATGTCTCCCTCCTCAAGCCTGTGGAGACCAGCCCCCTGGCGCCGACACCCCCCCCTCCCCGGACATGGAGGACGGCGGTGTAGACTCCCATCTACACCATACGGGAGATAGTGGACTCCAGGCGCATGGGCAGGGGGGTTGCAGTGCCTGGTCAATTGGGAGGGCTACGGTTCTGAAGAACGCCAGTGGGTTCCCCGTTCCTGGATCGTCGACCCATCTCTCACCCGGGCATTCCATTTGGCTCACCCATCCAAACTGGGTCGTCCGCCAGGAGGCGTCCATTGAGGGGGGCACGGTCACATCCTGTCTCATCCTCCTCTGTGCCTGGAGTGGGGCCCTCCCTTCCCTACTCTCCAGACTCACTCACCTGTTTCTCATTCCGTTAATTGTGCCTTCTGGCTATAAAAGCCACACATACCGTTCTGTGCCGGTGTATTTCCTGATGTCCCCCGTCATCCAGCCGCACGCAGGTCTGTCTCATTTGCTCGCCTCCATTGCATCATTTCTGTTATGCCTTTTGTGTCTCAGTAAAGACTCTTATTGAATCCCTGTCTCCACCGTGTATTTCGGATCCGACGCTTACAACTTCCCCTCGTCCCTCGAGTACTGTCACCACTTCTCGAGCGGTCGTGACATTAACAAAATGTCCGGCACAGCTCTTGCTCATGTTGGTGAGAGGCTCGTCTCACATTGCCACCATTATACATGAAGAAATAAATGAGAATTTGGCACAAAAAATGTTGCAACAAATATTGTTTACTGAGTTGTCCCCGCAAGGACAACAAACAGATTCATATAGAAAACAGATTGATATCGAAAAAGTCAGAAGGAAGTTTGAAACTTTTACTGGCGTCACCGTGCACTCTCGTCACCTGATCGTTAAACGTATGGCGGTAATCTCATCTGTTTTACATCAGTCCCTGCCTCGTATTGGCCTTACGACAATGTCTGACGTGTTTCATTTGATCATAAATCTTTTGATCTCTTCTGTGACGTGTCACAATGAACAACCTATTAACACGCTCACCAAGAGCACAAAGGGAAAATGTGCATTGTGGGGGAAATGTCTAAAAAATCAAGTTGTACTAGTGACTCTGGAAAATTCACAATCTTTGTATAATTTAAGTCGCAAAACTATGCTGTGACTAAAAACCCAAATTGTTTTTTATGTACGTGTGGGATGATAGTTTTCCAAGGACCTTTTCCAAATTCTATCAATTCTCAAAGTCTCCTGATGTACATGTGGTAAGTGTCACGGTTTGCGAGGTGGTGGTGGCGGGTGCGGATCCCAAGAAGCAGGCAGGAGGGAGCAGGAGGTTGTCTGACAAATTGTATTAAAATAAAGTCAGCAGGAACAAAATGTAAAACATCAAAATCATCTGAATGGAACAAACACGTACACAATGCATGCAGCAACCAAGCAGCAAACAAACAATGAATCGGCACCGGAAGGTCGTGCCAGGTGTCCTTTTAAGTGTCAATGATTAAACGAACAGCACCTGCGAGGCTGCAGGCAGGGCTGACGTCGCTACCCGCTGGTCGCCAATCTGATCGGGACGACCAGCACCTGTGCAGGTGCAGGCGGGGCCGACAGCGCCCCCCGTTGGTCGCCAACCAGATCATGACAGTACCCCCCCTTCAAGGGGCTGCTTCCAGAAGTCCCAACAGTCTCCCAAAAGGTCCACTCGCCAGGGAACGGTCGGTGGAGAGGGCAACCGCTGCCTCTCCAGCACACGACGGGCGGCGGCCTGATGGGAACGGGACTTGGCCTGGGGTGGACGAAGACGCAGCACGGATCGTCGTGGGCGTGAGTGCGATCCCTCTCGCACGTTCACGCAATGGCGTATGGCTCTGCGTGGACGTCAAACTGCCAGGAGCAGAAAGGCACCCCGTACGGCCGTATGGGACCAGGTCTCGGCCGGACGCCGACGTGGGCGTGAACTGCCCGGCTCCGGGGGAACGAGACCAGTCCAGAGCCGCTCCGGGATCCAGCGGTGAGTGGGGTCTCGGACTGACGTTGACGCGGATGTTGCACGGCTCGTCGTGGATGAGACTCAATTCGTCATGCACGACGACAGCGTGGCTGGACGTGGGCGTGCAATGCCAGTCACCCAGTGTCACCCTGGACGGCCACCTGGAAGGAGGTCTCGGCCGGACGTTTACGTGGACGTTGCGGCTCGTCGAGTGACGCAATTCAAACTCGACGAGGCTTGCGCTAACGTGGACGTAGCATTGCCAGGCACAGGGTGGAAATGAGACGGGTCCGATGTACCTGCGGGATCCGATGGTTGGCCGGTTCATTCTGTCATGGTTTGCGAGGTGGTGGTGGCGGGTGCGGATCCCAAGAAGCAGGCAGGGGGGAGCAGAAGGTTGTCTGACAAATTGTATTAAAATAAAGTCAGCAGGAACAAAATGTAAAACATCAAAATCATCTGAATGAAAAAAATACAAAGTAGCAAAAGAAGACCGCCAAGGTTAAACAAACACGTACACAATGCATGCAGCAACCAAGCAGCAAACAAACAATGAATCGGCACCGAAAGGTCGTGCCAGGTGTCCTTTTAAGTGTCAATGATTAAACGACCAGCACCTGCGAGGCTGCAGGCAGGGCTGACGTCGCTACCCGCTGGTCGCCAATCTGATCGGGACGACCAGCACCTGTGCAGGTGTAGGCGGGGCCGACAGCGCCCCCCGTTGGTCGCCAACCAGATCATGACAGTAAGACGCATGACAAGAAGTCTGCAATAATAGTCAATAATGTATCAAACACAGATTTGCGCTGACTTGAACTTTTGGGGGGGAGACCAGCATAGCCTCTGACTGGAGCTGCCTGTGCTGAAGAATATCAGGCAGGACAACATGGGACAAATAATAATCAAATCAGAAAACTGACGATGATTATGAAATACTGTTCAGGGGAAGGAAACACTCAATGACAAACACTTGATTATATGTGAAGCAAATCACAAGTTTTGATGGCAAACCACAGAAGTGTATTTTTCCTGAAGTAGTCTCGAAAAACAGAAGTCAACACAACCCTGTAGTTTGGAATAAAAACATGACTTTTTAAAGGTCATCACTTTTCTATTGGCAATTGTTGATGATTAACTTAGACTCAACATTGTGAGGCAATTGAGAGCATCGTTTCGCCAACGTTATACAGAAACAAATACTTTTGCAAATGTCAGAACATGTTTCTTTTTTCTCCTGAATATGATAACACCAGGGCCCTATTTTCCTGCTAAGTGCAAGTCTAGTGCAAAGCGAAGTCTCATTGCGCTCTTTGCAAATGTAGAAGGTTGAAATTGGCACGCGCAAGATGTCTTAGTAAGCAACTGCAAAGATATCTTCACTTGAGGAAGAGATGAAGCTAGCTCATGTGAAGTGGGCGCTTGGAGTCTACTTTGCAATCCAGGACATGTGTCTGTGTCTAACACCACCCCAACACACATCCACACACACACACACACACACACACACACACACACACACACACACACACACACACACACACACACACACACACACACACACACACACACACACACACACACACACACACACACATCCACACATACCTCAGTTGTATTGTGGTCAGGGTGTACACCGCTTACTACCCAAAGACAGCTGGGATCGACTCCAGCCCGCAACCCCCGTGAGGTTATGCGTGAGGGGTTAGAAACTGGATGGATGGAATATATTCAAGTGAAGCATGAGCTTTCTCTTGTTTTGGGTTCTTTTAGTTCTTGCTTGTTCCCAACTTGTGGTATCGTTTTACCAGGGCACACAGAGAAAAAGAACTATTCACAGCAGTGTTCCGTGAGAGCTGTAAAGTTGTACCGCGGGAAATAATAAAATGTCATTAGATTGATCAGAAATGTTTATATTTTGGATATAAAATATTGTATCCTTGCCGATCTACAGAGTCCAGAAATGTATACTGACTAAAAGAGCAAATGAATTATGATGTATTGGATGGCAGATAATCTCTCCATATATCATTTATCATGGGGCAGGTAGGGGGGTCAGGTAGGGTGGGTCAGGCAGGGACTGAGCATGAGATTTTTCAGACTAAAAGTATGTGTCTTGGCTCAATAAGTTTGGGAATTACTGCATTCGACATGTCAAGTCTTCCTCAGCGAGAGCCGTTCGGAGTATATCCATTTGATTGATCAGATGTCGAGTCTCGACATTGCCACAATCTCTGTCCTAATTGCCATTTTACTCCATTCTTATGTCCCTGTGATCTCAAGAAACACCATCAGTTGCAGCCTCGGCAAAGTTCCAATTGAAATTACACATAAATCAAAAAGACACAAAACACCCAGATGTTGTTCTTGTCTGCTAGCTAAAACCAGGGAGGCATCAGTTGGATACACGTGAAGGCTTGACTCCGAAAATATCCCAAGTTGCATTTTGTGCCGCAGTCAGTGGGAAACAAAAAAAATACCGCCTTTCCAAATGAAGTGACTTCCATTCCTTGGAAGTACATTCTTCAGAAGACCGTACTTGGAAACCTCCTGAAACCGTACTCTGCGCTCTTGATGTTGAAAAAAATCATCTCTAGTTCCTTAAAAATATTGTGCTAATTTTGGGCACCTGACGACAGCGCTTAAGCACAATGTATATGCATAACCACATCCATTGGACATACTGTATTCAAATTCAATAATCACAATCACAAAGGCATTCCCTCAATCAAAATGTTGCCACTCTATGGAGGATGAATGAGGCTCAATGCATAGTGTGTAGTCCGCATGGGGGGGGGTAGTCCCGAATGTAAATGAAGATGACTGGAAATTAGATTCATTGCACTTAAGTAACCACAGATATGACATTCTAAAAGTGCTTGCACGGAGCAATGGGAGGCACCATGTCCCCCAGTGGTGGGTGGTGAGTTTTGGATCTGGGCCTTCAGTGGGTTGTTGTCTTATACACCTCTTAATAACGCAATAACATCACAAGGTTAAAAATAAAAATCATAATAAATATACATTATAACCATGGACACTCTTCAGATGTTATGTTTAGTATCGAATAGACTATTAGCTTTTCATACAGTACAATACAGTACTTTGCATGACATTTGTATCTATGTAAAAACTTAAAATATAAAACAATCATCACTTTGCTGCTGTGAAATGTAAATGTCTCCATTGCGACACTAATAAAGGCAAATCCATCCATCCAATCACTAGAAATGCTACCACAGAAGCTCCTATTTGTGTTGGCTGAATTATGAAACTACGATGTAATTGAAAACAAGCCACTCTGTCAAGCAGTGTTGATTGAAATAGCCTCGTAGTCTTTTTTTTTCTTGAAATGTAGTCTTGAAAATGAATTTTCAATCATGGTCGATATCAGCCGCAGATGGAGCTGAACCAATCAGAAGTAACTAGGATGGGAAGCCCCATGGGAGGGGCCAGAGGGATCAGGTGCATTGTGAGCTGGGTGTCAGTCAAACGCGGGGACCCTGGAGGTCCGACCCTCGACTGCAGAAGCTCTTGGGACATGGAATGTCACCTGTCTTAGAGGGAAGGAGCCCGAGCTGGTGCACGAGGTCGAAAAGTTCCGACTAGACATAGTTGGGCTTGCCTTCACACACAGTCTGGGTTCCGGTACCAGCCCTCTCGGTGGGAGGCGTGGAGCAGGTGTCGGCATACTTATTGCCTCCCGGCTCGCCGCCTGTACGTTGGGATTCACCCCGGTAGACGAAAGGGTTGCTTCCCTCCGCCTTCGGGTGGGGGGACGGGTTCTGACTGTTGTCTGTGCATATGCACCAAACAGCAGTTCAGTGTACCCATCCTTTTTGGAGACTTTAGCGGGTGTGCTGGAGAGCACTCCCCCTGGGGACTCCCTTGTTCTGCTGGGCGATTTCAATACTCATGTGGGCAATGACAGTGAGACCTGGAGGGGCGTGATTGGGAGGAACGGCCACCCTGATCAGAACAGGAGTGGTGTCTTGTTATTGGACTTCTGTACTCGACACGGATTGTCTATAAGAAACACTTTATTCAAACATAAGGGTATCCATATGTGCACGTGGCACCAGGACACCCTTGGTTGCAGTTCGATGATTGACTTTATAGTTGTATCATCGGATTTGCGGCCTCATGTTCTGGACACTCGAGTGAAGAGAGGGGCGGAGCTGTCAACTGATCACCACCTGGTGGTTAGTAGGCTCCGTTGGTGGGGGAAGATCCCAGTCCAACCTGGAAGACCCAAACGTGTTGTGAGGGTTTGTTGCATCACAGGTGTGTATGATTTTGAAGTGCGCCTTTCAACCCTTTCATGTCTTTCAGTTCCTTGATCTCCTTGATGTGCGTCTCACCCTGACGCATAGCACAAGCTTGAAAATGGTATGAAAGGAGCTGTCGTGGGACAGAGAGTTTGGGCGAACCACGGGGCAGAATCATCTCGGACTCACGCCCGGCTCACGCCGGGTGTTGGGCGGACATCACGGCACGACTTGCTCAACTCCACGCCACGATCAAGCTCTGCGCGTCACCTGCCTGGGAGATCTGACAACGAACCTACTTACAAATAAAGAGAACCATCAAACTCTTTATTGGCGAGCCAGCCAGGAGCATTTTTTCCCTCCTCCTCAGCCCAATCAACTCTCCAAATGGAAACACCCAGATTTCCCAGCCGCCCGTGAACATCTTCACAGCAAGACCCCTCGAGCCGAGCTCCCGATGGGCCGCCACCACCCCGTGGGCGCCCCGACCCCGCCGTGAAACCTGCCACACCCTGATGGCCAACATCGTCCAATTCGCCTGGTGACTCTGCAACTAGCTGCATCGTATATGTCCACGATCGCACATCGTCGGACATCGCTTATGTCCACGATCGGACATCGTATATGTCCACGATCGGACTTCGGGAAGACGCTTCATGGCCGACACGGCCGCCGACGTCAGCGTTCTTCCTCAGCGTCTTGCAGAGCGCCATGGCAGCGCGATCATCGCCACCGTCGCCGATGACCGGCCTGTCTGTGCCCGGCAGCATGGCCAACCCCACGCACCTTCGTCCTCACAATCCCTCATCGATTCTCCGAGTTGACCGATCCCAGCCGAACAACTCACTGTGAAAAGACCTTCCGGCATTGACTCGACGGCCGCGAGGAAAGTTTCCATCGATCGACTCAAACTGGCAGTCGTAGAGCACTCTTTGCCGTGCTCCCGTACAACGACTTCAGGCACCACGCCCGGTGACCGTCATCTTGCCTGGCCTCACCATGTCGCAGAATGACTTTTGTTTTTATTTCTTTTTCCTTCATCGCTTTCACCGACTTCGGATCCAGGAGGGGAGCCCTGTTGCGTCACATGTGTGTATGATTTTGAAGTGCGCCTTTCAACCCTTTCATGTCTTTCAGTTCCTTGATCTCCTTGATGTGCGTCTCACCCTGACGCATAGCACACGCTTAAAAATGGTATAAAAGGAGCTGTCGTGGGACAGAGAGTTTGGGCGAACCACGGGGCAGAATCATCTCGGACTCACGCCCGGCTCATGCCGGGCGTTGGGCGGACATCATTCATCATTCAACTCCCACCTCCGGCAGAACTCTACACATGTCCCGGGGGAGGTGGGGGACATTGAGTCCGAATGGACCATGTTCCGTACCTCCCTTGCTGAGGCAGAAAATTTGAGTTGTGGCCGTAAGGTGGTTGGTGCGTGTCGTGGTGGAAACCCCCGTACTCGCTGGTGGACACCAGTAGTAAGTGATGCCGTAAAGCTGAAGAAGGAGTCCTACCGGGCCTATATAGCCTGTGAGACAGCTGACCGGTATCGATTAGCCAAGCGGAATGCAGCCTCGGTGGTCGCCGAGGCAAAAACACGTGCATGGGAAGAGTTCGATGAGGCCATGGAAGCCGACTTCCGGGCCGCTTCGAGGAAATTCTGGTCCACCATCCGGCGTCTCGGGAGGGGAAAGCAGTGCACCACTAACACTGTGTACAGTGAGGATGGGGCGCTGCTGACCTCGACTCGAGACGTCGTGAACCGGTGGGCAGAGTACTTCGAAGACCTCCTCAACTCCATCAACACGCCATCTTTAGAGGAAGCAGTGTCTGGGGACTCCGAGGTGGGCTCTCCGATCTCTGTGGCTGAAGTCACCGAGGTGGTTACAAAGCTCCTCGGTGGCAAGGCCACGGGGGTGGATGAGATCCGACCGGAGTTCCTAAAGGCTCCGGATGTTGTGGGGCTGTCCTGGCTGACACGTCTCTGCAACATTGCGTGGTCATCGGGGAGAGTGCCTCTGGATTGGCAGACCGGGGTAGTTGGTGTGTTCCAACTACAGAGGGTTCACACTCCTCAGCCTCCCTGGAAAGGTCTATTCAGGGGTTCTAGAGGAGCGGGTCCATCGGAAAGTCGAGCCTCATATTGAGGAGGAACAGTGTGGTTTTCGTCCCGGCCGCGGAACAGTGGACCAGCGCTACACCCTTAGCACGGTCCTCGAGGGTGCATGGGAATTCGCCCAACCAGTCTACATGTGCTTTGTGGACTTGGAGAAAGCGTTTGACCGTGTCCCTCATGGAGTTCTGTGGAGGATGACAAGAAAATCTGTTATGCTCATCTGTTACTCATCATTAGGGCACACGGCAAGGGATGACGATGACCTCGGTTCCTCAAATTTACGCTGTATAGCTTGTACCTGTAAACTACTAAATGAGCCCAGATGACTTAAATCCCAATGCATTCTTTATGTTGTTTTGGAGAATAATGTGAGAATAGATTTAAATCATATTGAGAAGTTAAATGATTATGATTTTATGACACGGTGACAGGCATAAGACAAAAACAACAAAGCGTGTAATTTTCAGCTGCAGAGATCAGAACACAAGATCTATTTTCTAAGGGAGCTTCTGTAAAATGCTGGCCATCTCCCACAAAGGGACAATCAAAGTGGATGCACATGAAAACAACATTCATTGCTAGATGATGGGTTTATTTTGTTCAAATTAGGAAACATGCACATCCTGAGCTATCATTAAGATTCTATCTTCGCGATTTGTTTCATGCACTAAATACCCAAGTAATGCCCAGCTGTTTCATTGGTATTCGACTCTCTTCTACTATCTTTGTCACTGCTTTATTTCCTGTATATGATAGCTGTCCATATGAAGCGCTTTGTGACCGCTTCAGCTGTTGTTAAAGCGCTATATAAATCAATATGTATTGTGTTGTATTATTGTATCATGTATATACATGTATATATTGTATCAGTTCGCTGACGAAGCCTCTTGGATAGGAGGCGAAACGTCCGAAACCTTCACTTTTGTACAGATGACGGCTGAAGAAACCTTCTCATCGATTGTGTTGTATTGTTGTATTGTCCTCCGAGAGGAAGACCGAAGAGGAGGTTTATGGATGTGGTCAAAGAGGACATGAAGGTAGCTGGTGTGCGAGAAGAGGATGCACAAGATAGATGGAGGACATTGATTCGCTGTGGCGACCCCTGAGGGGAAAAGCCGAAAGGAAAAGAAGAAGATTGTGTTGTATTGTCCTCTGCCACTGTTTCCTGTCAGGAAGTAAATTGGGTGTACAAGAAATTGGTTCTTCAGCACTGGAAATCTACTTTCTCACACTCAGCGAAAGAGCATGAGATGAATCTGAATTGTCACGCCTTCACTTTCCCAAACTTATCTCACAACTCTAGAAAACGGCGTACTTTACAGCGACTTTATTCTGTGAAGTGAAGAATCTTTGTGTGAGATTGGATTGTAGTATCCGGCAAAGAGCAATCACTTGTCACAAATGAGTAAATGAGAATCGAAACAGCTTTTAATCGCAATAAACCACAGCTGGTTCCAAATTTGGTATTCAAAACCACAAACAGATTCCAATGAGATGAAATGCGTTCACGCAAAGAACAACATTCAGTGCTAGTAGCGACTTCACTTGCTTAGCGGAACAAAAAGACCCTCCACCTGTTTCACAGAGGACGTTAATACGCGTAGGACGGCTAAGTGCAACGCATCAGTATCTGATAAAAGAGTTTTGATCACTGTATTTTCCAACCTAGCATGTAATATATTCTATAGCGTTTTTCCCCATAATTGATTTTAATTCATTTTTCTCATAAGATGTTTGCAAAACCGTTTCGTGTAAAATCCAACACCGCAATGAAGGGCTCCGACAGGTGAGTGACAGCGACAGACCGCAGAGCTTATATCTAAATATCAAGAGCTAACATTTCACATAGTTCACAAATCCAAAGCGCTTTAATCAGTCACCGTAACCAGTGAAATGTTCAGCAGTCGCTAGGTAAACAACGTTACTTTAGCTTGAGGTTTCCCCAATAATTCTGAAATAATTCTCAAACTGCTACCGCCGGGTAATTTAATGTGTTCTTTTATGGGGAGAGGGTGACGCTTTTTGCAAGCAAATTATTTGTACTTACTTTTCAATGATCTACTTACTGACCTTTTTGCATGAAATGAATTATGAACTATTACATTCTCTCACTCAAAAACACTGGGTTTCATTTAGGAGAAAGCTCAAGGCTGAAATTGCAGCAGCCTTCCCTTCTCTTTCTTCTGATGAATTAACAGAGCTGGTCCCGAACAAAGAGGATTTCAATGTTGTGAAGATTTATACGCACAAGGGAGACGCTGTGACATTATATGTTGGTCATAAGAACCCCCTCTTCTTCGAACTGGAGAAACAACTTTATCCAACAGGTTATTAAAAGGCTGCTAAACTGCACGAAAATAATGCGATGCTAAAAGGCAAGTAGCTAAATCAATCCGTGCATTTTCATATTTTAACAGTTTATCTGCTTTGGCGCTGCCCTGGTACCCTGCCTACATTCAGGACATGGCCCGCAGTTCTTCACAAGTTGATCGGTGGAGCTGGTAAGATTCTTTTTAAAGCGCTGAAAAGATGTTTATAGTTTATTTGAATGATTGGGAGTTACATCTATCTCCGTGTCCTCAGATCTCATGCTTCCAGGTGTAATAGTGCCTTTCGGTGGACTCCCAGATGTAACACAGGGTGACCGCTGTGCTGTTACCATTGTGAATAATAAGTATGCTTTTGTTTGTTTGGTTGTTGGTTGTTGTTGGTTTTTTTTTTGCTTGCTTGCTTGTTTGAGATGCTTTTTTGACAGAACTCTCTGTAATGATTCCAGAGCTCCTATTGCAATTGGCACTGCTACAATTTCTAGTCCAGAAATGCTACGTTCAGGAATGAAAGGAAGAGGAGTGTGTATTTTGCACACATACATGGATCATCTCTGGTAAGTGGCTTCTTTCCGCCAGCCGCAGCTTCACTGATTGCTGTTGGAATAGGTTGTCCACAGCGGCAACAGTTAATTAGTATGAAATGCTTTTGTCAATTTATTAACAATGGCACTTTTCAACTGATGTCACTGCTTGTGGTGATCAGTGATACTGTTGTATGTTTAGTGATAAGGAAAACCCATAATTTCTTAGCAAGTGCAGTTTTGTCATAATGTGATCATATTAAGAATATTCACCAAGCATTTTCAGTGACTGTTATTAACGCTATGTAACTTGTAATGAAAATCCATCCATCCATCCTTCCATCCATCCATCCATCCGGCCTTCCATCCATCCATCCATCCATCCATCCATCCGTCCATTACATAGATTTCATCTTTGAATTCAACATAGGAGGTCACAGGTGTCTTAGTGTTTATTAGTGTCTTAGTACCTGTTTATTTCTTGTCAAGCTGAAATTTCCCTGTTTTGAAGGGGCTAGTGCAGGGGTGGGCAAACTTTTTGACTCGCGGGCCGCATTGGGTTCTAAAATTTGACAGAGGGGCCGGGCCAGGAGCATTTGGAGGGAGTGTTTGGGCCGGAAATACTAAACCTAAAGCATTAAAGGACAATCGATGCCTCCGGACAAGTTATGTCCATAATTTGTAAAATGACTTCGACTGAGCAATTCCACAGCATATAGCTATAGTTTATGTTTTAAGACTTGCGCTGAATATTCATGAAGTCTTGTTTTCGAGTTGATGACGATACCCATGTGACGTCACGTTTGGACCGCCCCTGACCGAGAAAGCGACACACAATGCATTTTGGGTACTTTGTTTGGTCTGAAAACTTTGTGTTGATCCGTGTTGATGGCGAAATTAGAAGGAAAACACATAAATAACGCCATGGTGAATTGTTGTGTGTTGCACCAAGACAACTATTTGATATTCGCTGACACAAATTTCCAGCTGACAAATCAGCCCATTTCCAACAGAGCTTGGGCGCAATCTTCTACATTTTCTGGGTGCTAAATTGCTGTCATTGACGGCTCGAATTGATATGGGAGGACTCCTTGAATCAATTGCAAACATTTATGCTTTCCTCTTTAGAACTATTTGAATCATATTCATAACTGGATGAGTAACAAGAAAACATCTTCTCCGAATCTGAAGCCATTGTTTTGATTCTCGATCAAAGGCAAGACGTCTTGGCGTGACGTCACGAACAGGGGGGTGGGACCTTCTGAAACTGACCATTTCCGGATTCATTTGAAGTCATTTTTATTGGTGTTTTTCATTTAACTAAAAATATCAGCCTGCCTGATTTGGGTATTTTAGATGCTATAAAACGTTTTTCTGATGTCAGTGGGAAACAAAAACAAAAAATGGTGCCGGTTGTCCTTTAAATGTAGTATGTACAAACCTCATAGCACAGTAAGAACACTACAACCCAATTTATTAACTGTCTTTCAAATGTGAAAAATATCCCTGATCAGTTAATAAATTTGTCTCAAGGAATATGCAAGATATGGCATTTACAGACTATTTCGCAGATACTTGGAGGAGGAAATGGAAATAGATTAAAATAACATGCACTGTGATTTATCAAGATTGCGTCTGTTTTTAATAAGTTTCCATCGAAGGGGCAAAGTTAAAGAAATCAACATTTATTGAAAAATGGAATCACTTTCAACATTCAAAACATATTATTACACAACGAAATATTCAAGCTCAATAATACCTACTTGTGTTAAATTCCGCCAAATCATAGATGGTTTGTCCTGACCGCGCGCTCAACAAACTCCTCACTGACGCCCTCGCCTTCACGCGCAAACAATACACGTGTACCGTCGCCGAGCACACAAACATAGACTACCTGCAGTTGAAATTTGCATACTCGGCACGGCAGCCAATCAGAAGCCTGCTTCTTTCTTCCGGACTTTCGCAAGCGTTATAAAGTTGTGCAATTGCATGTCATTTTCCAAAATAGATGCACAGAACCTTAGCCCAGAAGAAAGATTCAAAAGAAGCTAACAGCATATGTGACGCTACAAAACGTAAATTTACATTAAACCGTAACTGTAAAGTGAGACTTATGAAAGGGGCTTAGTGGCTCGTAGGAAGCAATGCAAACGTTGCATTGTGCGCCACAATGACAATCGACTACTGCAGCAAAATCTACAGCCATGCACATTTACCGTAAATTAAGCAAGGCAGCATTTGTAGTAGGTACATTCTTGATTAAAAAAAAAAACTATACTTTGTGACAATGTTTTTTAATGTGATTAGTTGTCTCATTGTGCTTCAAGTTGTGAAAAATGGGCCATGCAACTTTTCAGTTATCTGCCCCGTTGTCCGCTAACTTTTTGTCATGAGTTTCAGACACTGTTTTTACTATAATTTGGGCAAATTCGGCGGGCCGGATTAAAAAGCCTAACGGGCCGTATGTGGCCCGCGGGCCGTAGTTTGCCCATATCTGGGCTAGTGGAACCCGAGGGCACCTTGCCCCATATACGAGCTACTCGCCCATCATTGCCAAGACAATCATCTGTGGAGCTATGACTTTGCGTGATTAGACAGACATTTCTTGTTGAAGCAGAGCTTGAAAAACAAAAGCATTTTCACCCATGGACCTCGTATTTTACACTTGACACAGTTGTCATTGTGTGGATCTCTATTTGTGGTGGGTGCAATTCACTCAGTCTCCGTGGTTGTGGCCAAAATGATAACCATGATTATTTTTTATCAATGTTGTAATCTTGTTTATGAATTACAATAATATTAAGGGAAACATCTGTATTTTTATTGCACATTTTTAACAAAGAAAATATGTTATTTCCATCCATGCATTTTCTAATCTGCTTATCCTCACAATGTTCACGGGCGTGTTGAAGCCTATCTCGGTTGTTTTTGGGCAGTAGGTGAGGTACGCACTGAACTAGTTTGACAGCCAGTCGCAGGGCACACAGAGACGAACAACCGTTCGCTCTCACAATGACATCTAGGGACAATTTTGAGGGTTCCTTTAGCCTGCCATGCATGTTTTTTGGAATTCATGAGGAAACTTGAGTACCTGGAGAAAACTCATACAGGCACAGGAAGAACATGCAAAATCCATACGGGAAGGCTGGAGTTGGAATCGAATCCTACGCCTCTGCACTGTGTGACAGATGTGTTAACCAATCGTCCACCTGGCCGCTTCAGTCCAAAATAAAAAAAAATGAATAGGTTTTCATTTTAAAAATGTTAAAAATAAATAAAAATGTTCCCACGGATTTAAATTTATCAAGGGCTGACATGTACTTTGTTCTCTCAACATGACCGACTCTCATAAGACTCCCGCTGCAAGGCTCTCTTGCTTTTTATGTATTTGGGTATCTTAATGAAGCTGTAAAATTGTGTTTGGCCCCTTGTGGTTGTCTGATGACTGGTTAGGAGAGTGTTTGTTCAGATGTGCAGCAAAGCTGACCCATGAATAATTATGTCACCAAGAATCAGGTTGATTTAATAACTAAAATTATGATCGCAATCACTTGAAATGGGATTAATTGTACAGCTAGAAAGCTGGTGCTTTGCTATACATATATAAATACCTCAACACCCCACAATAAAAGGGTTATTGTGCAGTGTAGTTAACGGATTATTTTTGTCGTGGCCGTGGTTTGGACTGTGGAGTTATTGAAAAGCATTGATCTTCAAACAGCTTCACTGTCAAATCATAAGCGGAGAAACTTCATGTGGCAGTGGTTAACATACTACTCAGTCCCTCTGACATTTGTTCTTACCGATATTAAGATTAATGGCAATTGCATTCATCCATTCATTCAAGAAACAAAGTGCAGTCCGCGTGTTGTTTGTTACAAACGTAATCATGGAACAAATTAAACTTATCCCAAGGCACCGCTGCATTTGTCTATAAGCAATTAAAAAGTCTGTCTTCCACATGTCCCCTTTAATTTGTTATTCAGGGCTCTTGGCGATAAGTCCAGTCCTCCCACTTTACCAGAGGCAGAGGTGGAACCACCTGATGCGATTGACTGTAAATGTCTGGCTGGTGAGCAAGAAAAAGATGAGACGGAAGAGGAGGAAAATGACCCGAGTGCAGTGCCGGAGCTGCAAGCAAGCGAGCCGGTCAAAGATCAAGTTGACCCTGCTGTTGCTGAGCAGGTGGAAGGGGAAGTTGAAAAGGGCAATGGAGTGGGGGATGAGGCCCAGGAAGATCAGAGGTCACCACAAGGTACCGGATTTAGCCCATCTTCTCACAACCATGTTAATGTTTGTGTACAATTTCATCATAAAATATGCCTAAACTTTGGACTCGGATGAAAAATAGAAGTCCCTGTTTTCCTCTGATTCGCAAACAGCCTGAGTGAGGAAACGTGATGCTTTCACCATAAACTTCCGAATGCCCAGTGAATATAAGACAACTTCAAATTAATGAGCACGTGAGCATGAATGGTTGTTTGTGTCCCCTGCAATTGGCTGGCAATCAGTTCAGGGTGTGGCTTGAAGTCAGCTGTGATCAGCCCCAGCCGGCCCGCGACCCTTGTAAGGCGAAGTGGCTCGGATAATGAATGGATTGATAAGTCATGTGTTCTAGTAAGCTTTTCCTGACATTTTTGTTGTTGACTAGCAAAACCTGAAGGCTGTTTAGAACTTTTCAGAAATCGGTGGACTAAGTGTGCCTGCATGGAGATTTTTTTGTCAGCTATCCCTAATGATACAATAACCATAATTAATATGGGTTCACTGTAAATTAAACATTGTCCTTTAAAAGCAAACCGTCAATCCAAAATGATGTGGAAAAGGTAGTTTTTGTATTACAACTATCTTAACATCCATCGTCATTAACAAAGCTGTCAGTAAAAAAAGTTGCATTCCACTGTAACTGTACTTTAATTATAAATGACAATTTAGTGGCACAAAAGATATGTTTGTTGTGTTTATGTGCATATTTTCACTGCATCAAGGCATATTGATCTACAAATTTGGCAATGCCTGTGTTCTGTGGCTTGACGAATAAGTCACTTTCCCATGTGCAGTCCCGCTGTAAATTTTCTAATGAAATGTAAAAAAGATAGAAATTCGGCTAAATTGTTCTGGAAATGAATTTTTGAAGGTAGCCAGCTCTCTAATTTACTTAAGGGATGCTACTGTGTGTATTTGTATTTGCCCTAACGTCTCTTCTTTTAACGCCCCTCAGCTTGACATGAGACAGTGAGCAACATTCCATTTAAATATAGCAAATTGACTCATTGGTTGCCGGGCATCCTGTGATGCATGCGGAGCTGTTTCCTGACCACATGATAGCGTTCTGTTGATGGTATTTTTTGTTGTGGCCAGAGGTGAAAATGCTGCCAACTGGTATCACCATGTTTATTTTTATTGTTGTTGTTTTCTTTTCCACAGAGGTCATGGATGCTTTACTTTGGCAGTGTTTCCTTCTTGCTCTCAAAAGCAAAGTGAAGAAATCAGAGCTCCCTCTGCTGACAAGCACTTTTCTCCGGAGCCACATGTTCTCCTGCTGGTAAAGACTCGGCCATCACTTACACAGCGCACAAGACAAATTAAATTACTTACCAAACACATACTGTTTTTTTCCCACAGCCCGAGCGGAAAACAGCTAGATATAAAAAAGTCCAGCTATAAAAAGGTATGTGTCAACTTGCACGTTGGTCATTTTATGAGTCAGTTGGAATCCCACAAACCTTTCTTTGAACTTGAATCTTCATACAGCTTTCCAAGTTCCTGCATGTCATGCAGCAGCAGCACAATATCGTACGTGTGAAAGAATTGAGAAAGGGCGTGGAGAGCATTGTCGAGGTGGACTGGAAAAGCCCAGAGTGAGCTTGCAATTTACAGACACCCACTTTTGAGCTGAAAATACTTTTCTAATGTGTTTCCTCTATGTGTGTCACTTATAGACTACGCTTCTCCATTCCTGAGGAGAGAGTCGTTGAAGAGGTTCCACTCATAGAAGGACTGTATCATCCGCCTGAGGTCACCACTTTATATTCGGTGTCAGCTCGACTGCAGCCTCTTTTTCAGGATGCAGACAAAAAGTGTGTGCAGATGTGTATTCTCACTCCCCAATATGGCACTTAAAGTACAACCGACGCCTCCGGACAAGTTGTGTCCATAATTAGTAAAATCAGTTCAAATGACTTCTACTGAGCATATTTTAAGATTCCACCGCATATAGCTATATTTTACGTTTTAAGACTCGCGCTGAATATTCAGGAAGTCTTGTTTTCGAGTTGATGACGATCCCCTATGTGACGTCGCATTTGGAACGCCCCCTGACCGAGAAAGCAACACACGATGCATTTTGCGGGACTTTGTTTGGTCTGAAAACTTTGTGTTGATCCGTGTTGATGCCGAAATTAGAAGGAAAACACATAAATAATGCGATGGTGAATCGTTGTGTGTTGCACCAAGACTACTATTTGATATTTGCTGACACAAATTCCCAGCAGACAAATCAGCCCATTTCCAATGGAGCTTGGGCGCCATCTTTTGCATTTTCTACATTGCTGGCACTGACGGCTCAAATTGATATGGGAGGACTCCTTTAATCGCTTGCAAACATTTATGCTTTCTTCTTCAGAACTACAGTAAAGTCTCGTTATATCGATATCGGATATATCGATAGTCCCGGTTATATCGATACTATTTCTATGCACGCACGGAGAAAATTACATGCAAACAGGGTCGGATATATCGATAGTCCCGGTTATATCGATATTTTTTCGGACTCCCTTGAATATCGATATAACGAGACTTTACTGTATTTGAATCATATTCATAACTGGGTGAGTAGCAAGAAAGCATCTTCTCCGAATCTGAAGCCATTGTTTTGATTCTCGAGCAAGGCGTGACGTCACGAACTGGGGGCGACTTTCTGAAAATCCCCAGTTTCGAGCTGATTTGTAGCAGATTTTGGACACTTTAAGTCATTTTTATTGGTGTTTTGCATTTGACTAAAATATCAGCCTGCGTGTTTTGGGTGTTTTAGATGCTATAAAACATTTTTCTGATGTCAGTTAGGAAACAAAAAAATGGAGTCGGTTGTCCTTTAATAGAACACGTCCCTATGGGTTCAGGAAAGCTTATGATTCAGCAAGTGTCCACATGTTTCGTATTTTCCTTGAATTTTACTCAGACTCTGCCTGGGATATGCTGTGATAGACTTTTCCAGGGATCCATCTGGGCCACACCGTTGCGCCACTGACGCATTTTGACAGCCACTGGCGCAACTTTGGACTCTATTACGATTGACACATATTGCTACATGATCTGCGCCACATATGAGATACTTCTGTCAAAATAGCTAAATGAACAAATTTAGTTTGACAGAAATTGACAACTGTTTGTTTTCCCTCAGAGGTTATAACTTTCGTCGTGAAACTGCCGAAAGAGATAATTGAATATTCATTTACCCATGGTGCATTGCAGTATTTACATCGACATAGATGGTTGCAATATGGAGCAAGAGAACTGGAGTAAAACTCTAAAAGCCATTCAAAACACACAGCAAACAAAGATACTTTCATTTTTTTAGAAACAACGGGGGGTTAGTGACAATTCGTTTCAGAAAACTGCTATTAATGATTCGAATTTAGTGGATAATGGGAATTATTTCAGAGCTGTTGCAGCATATTGCAAATATTCACTACAAAAAAATTTAAGTAGACACTAATAAGAAATATTGTGCTAAGTCTGTTCTCTCTTTTCTGTAACACCTTAGAATATCAAAATAGCACGGGATTGATTGTGTAGTAACTAAAGAAAATAGAAAAGGTTTGTTTATTTTATGTATGAATAAATTATTTGTCTTCAAATACAATTGGTTATCTATTAGCAAAATAGATTTTAGTCAAATATTATTTTATTTGCAATTTAGAAATATCATGCACCAATGACATTTTTGTTTTATTTCAATCAGTTTTTGTATACTTCGGCATGTGGTTAAATCAGGCCCATCAATTTTAGAATTTGGCCCCCTTTTCAGACACAGGAGGGTCAACTGGCAACCTTTTAAAATTTCCCAGATGCATCCCTGCTTTTCAAGATAGGGTTGGAATAAAAATCCCACTGTAAACTGCTCTCTCAGAATGTGTAGGAACGTGTCTAAATGACTTCTCTGTTATTGCTTTGCTTTTACTAACCTGTCTTATCGCACACAAGGTGCAGCATGTATGAACATATGCGATGTATGATGCAGTATTGCTTTGCTCTAAGACTTTGCCCACATCACATGCTGACGGCTTCATCCGCAAGGGCAGATCTTGCAATTTACTTGCCAATATCATGCACAGAACCAAGGGAGTCCATTTCTGTTTTTGCATTATCAATCATGGCATACTGAACTCAAAATGCTGATGTGCTTGGCACAAAATGGTTCTTAGTTCGAAAGATTATTTATTTGAATGTAATGTCAATTGAAATTCAAAAAAGAGTTGATGAGCGCTCTTCGTCCAAGCAGAAATCTTGCTCTTGCGTCTCTTCTGAATCCTTACGGGTTGTTCTGCCCTTGTTAAAGCCAAGCTCTTGAAATCCTTGTTAGCAGGTCAGCACGGGGTCACGTGAGTGCATGACCAAATGATTGATACAGTCACGCCTCGTGGCTCTGATTTTTTTTTTTTTTTTTTCAGAAATTATGTTTTCTGGTGCTCCCACAGGAAAGGCGTGACACTCCAGCCTGCTGAGGTGAGAACCATTGTCACTGAGTATGTGAAGAAGAATGACTTGGTGGATAAAACTAATAAGAAGTAAGTACATTTTAAATGTCTGCAAACAAACATTCATGCGGTTTTGCTAAGTCATGAATGCATTCAAAAGGCTTCACTTCCACAAAACTGAATTTTTGTAGGTGATTGATTGAAAATGACACACTATTTACATTTCATGAAATTGTTCATTTGGTCAACAGGCAAGAGGGAAAGAAAATTTTGTTCCCGGCAGTCACTCATAAAGGCTGGGAGAATAGAACCGTACTAAGGGGCATAGGCTTCCTTCAGGGTTCAATATATATATGTAGTTGGTAAAAGGACACTGACATTCACATCCCTGGGGCATGTGATCCTGCTGTAATCAGCTAAAATGCTAAAGTGTGACTCATAATCCGAAGGGGCATTTCTGTCCTTTTTTTCCAAAATGGTGGCTTCTGTCGTTTCAAGTGTCAGATAAATTGATGATTAGTGATAAGGGAAGTTAAACTGATTAGACCACGGAAGCTTAACAAGGCAGCATGTGCCTTGCCATCGAGTTATGCTTCGCGACGGGAAACGAGGCACTTATTTAGTATGTTCTTTTTCTCCCCAATCAGTTACGTGAGAATCAACCCAACACTATGTGACTGTTTGCTTGAGAAATCAGAGTACCAGGACATTGAGATTGTCAAGTGGGATGAGCTTTTCAGCAGGTAAAGCACCGTGATTTTGCATTGGCACTACATGACACCACATGAATTAAAACAAATAAAAAGTCTTCTTTTATTGAACACAAAACATTTTTGCTACTTTTAATGACCATGCGCAATACAGTCTACGACAGGGGTGTCAAACTCATTTTTCGCCCCAGGCCATATTGTAGTTAGTTTCCTCTGAAGAGCCGTGATGAATTTGGGGAAACCATGAGAATGTTACATCTCCTCCACATATTACATACAGAACGTACAACAAATTAATGAATAACTAGTTTTCACATCTGAAGTCAAGAATAATGATTGTTATTGTTGGTGACATGATAATTTTAAGTTTTGGTTCAGACTTTAGCAAGCATCATAGCACTTGACACGCTTGATTTCCTACTAGCTTTGTGGTCAACAAATGTAAAATGACGTGAAATTCTTTGGGTACTTTCCAATATTTTCAACCTTGCTCAAGCTGCTTTTTAAAGACGAGACACAACATCATGATTATGTGCACCGCGTGCAATCTGTCGTCAGTAGGAAGGTACTATCTTCCTATTGATGGCAAGCCATCTGAGCATGTAGGTGTGCCAAAAACTAATCAGAGGCTCAGTGGGGATCGAGGCAAGCCCCCTCGCTGCCCATCTTTAAAACCCGTCTCACAACTCACTTGTCCTCTTTGGCATTCAACTCAGCATGATTCCAATTTGATCTTGGTTTCACTCCCTGGTGCTTTCTACTAACTTGACTGTGACTGTTTTTTTCCTGTGTATGATAGCTGTCCATGTTAAGCGCTTTGTTGCAGCTTCAGCATTTGTTAAAGCGCTATATAGATCAATATGTATTGTATTGTATTTATTTTATATCATTAACATCATACATTAGTGTATATCACTAGTTTGAACAGCAAACAACCACATTCTCATGCAAATTTGGGCCACTGAACAACATGAGCCCCAAGCAACCACAAGATGTTCAAAATTCAACAAATGCAACAGCTCAGCATCAGAAAATGCAACAGACTTTTGGGCAAAGGACCTGGTCTGGGCTAGAGCGATTCAAAATATCATTGACAAACTGTAAAGTACTGCTCCACTTTTTCCAAATCCCAAGGAATCTCCTATTGCCTAGGAAAGCATCTGGTGCAGGTCGTTCTCCTGTTTTACAGCTATTGGTGGGTACAAACACATTATGCAGGCAGATGCCGAGAGCAAACTGCACAAGCACTCAGGCTGTTCACAGCAGTCCACACTGAAGGCAGGAACTTCATCTGCTCCAGTGATAAAAAAAAACAGGTCTTCAAATCTCATTTCGATCATTCTGTCCCGCGCGAAAAAGAAGTAAATCAAAGTTACATCTGTATTTGTTTCGAAAGGCAAACATAACATCGGGACTGCATATACAGTAAAGTCTCGTTATATCGATACTCAAGGGAGTCCGAAAAAATATCGATATAACCGGGACTATCGATATATCCGATCCTGCGCCGAACTGCATTAAACAAAAGCCGCCAAAAGAGGGCAGCCAAGCGCCATATAAGAAACGGAGCTGGCCATTAGCTCCCTTTTTTGTTCCCCCAATGTTGCCTCAAAATGGCACATATAATTCTTTAATGATTGTAAACATGTATGCTTTAATCTTCAGAACTACAGTGTATTTGAAACATATTCATAACTGGATGTGTAACAAGAAAGCATATTATCCGAATCTGAAGCTATTGTTTGGATTCACAAGCAATGCAAGACGTCTTGGCGTGAAGTCATTTTTATTTGCATTTGAATAAAAAGTGACATCGGCTGTCCTTTAATACACAGTATGGAATGTTAATAATTTTCAAAATCATCGCGCTTCAGCAGACAAAACAAGAAACATTGTTGCAAAAAACGATTGCATTCATATACAGTACAGTGGGCATGTACATAACACAACAGGGAAACTGCAACGCTTACATCTTACTGTATTATGTATACAATTTAAAAAAGTCATCAATCTTCTTCTGCTTCCCATTTTTACCTTTTAACACAAACACTTCAATCTCGTCTGCTACACACGAGCTAGCGTCTGAAAATGAAAATGGCTCTGCTACACGAGTGCTGGGCACGTAACCAAGTCACCTGACCAAGTCGACCAATGGCGCGACCGATGGCGTGTCACGTGACAAAGTCACACGGCCAAGTCAACCAATAGCGCGACCGATGGCGGCTCATGTGACCAAGTCGACCAATGGCGCGACCGATGGCGGCTCCCGTAACAAGACACGTGACCAAGTTGACCAATGGCGCGACGGATATATCGATGTAAACAACAAAAATGGCCGGCGGGGGATGAAAAGGAGCACCGTAATAACCGGATTGTCGTAACAACCGGGTATCGTACTAAACGGTACTAATTATACATAAAAAGACTAGAAATGTGCAAGGGAAACAAAAATAATATCGTAATAAGCGGTACTATCGATATAACCGATATCGATATAACGAGACTTTACTGTAGTTTAGTTCCTTGTGGAACAAATGTAGGGTATGTGAAGCGAAATGTCTGAAAAGTACCATTTTGAATTGCCCCCCTTGTTCTGGTGTTGGCATTATCCTCAAATGGTCCTCCTGTGCCTGCCGGTGGTTGGTTCCTCTGCGACTGTAATTGTTGTTGAGGGTGGCTTTGAAAATTGCCTTTGACAGAGGTTCCTGCATGCTTCGTGGACAAGGGCACGAAGCCAATCCAATTTGGCTTGACAAGGTCCCACAGTGCATTGATTCCCTCTTTGAGCTGGTGTATCATCTCAGCTGTTCGATAATGCAACAGACGGAAAACATGCAGAGTATATTAGTCTGGAGAAGGTTTGAATCACTGACAATCACCTTTAATGAAGAACGAATAACTGGGTCCAAATTCATTGGACTGTAGACTGTCACTGGAATGTCTTCTTTTTGTTTATACAATGGCTTTCCGTTTTCAGCAGTCATGACCAGGGCAGAAAAAAGAAAACCCCCATAGCCACACATTTTCATAATTTAATTCCATCTGCCTCTTGTTTTATCAATGACAAACAAATGCGGCCTTCTCTGTCTGTCCCTCAGATGAAAGATCAACATTATTTTTGTCCCCATAATTTGCAACACAAGTATTATTTTTGATACTTGGAAAATGCGCTGGAAAAAAACATTTCATGAAGTATTTGTAATTGTATTTATTTATATAGGTATTTATTTATTTGTTTATTTGTTGTGTTTGTCTGTTTATCCGTTTAATTATTTTTAATCCTCCAGATGATACTCTTGGTTTGAAGATAAACACTAGAGCAGTGAAATTTCTACTGCATCTTAATGATAATAATAATAATACATTTAATTTCTAAGCACCTTTCAAAACTCTCACTTTAAACCAGGGGGGGCCACATACAGTCAATAATAAACACAGATACTTCATGAAGCTTCATTTGTCCATTACACAATTAGTCACTGATTCAAAAAAATATTTACTACATATGTGCATCACTTGTAATTAGTATTCATATTGAAAGTGTGTTGTCAATTTGTGTTTTAAGGTGACACTTTTGTTGTTGTTAAAAGGAGAAATCTTATTTCCTTTGGATGCACATGCAGGCAGATGAAAGCAGACAGCTAAACATATGTGAAATGAAAGGCCAAGATTGCATTTGCAGCACACCCGAGCACATTTTGTTTTCTTGATTTTTCACCAGAATAGCCACAATAAAGAAGGAATGTTCACAGACCTAACTTTAGTTTTAATTAAATCCTCAAGCACATCGAATCCTAAATGAAACCTAATTTCCTACCCTGTGGACTTTTTTTCTGTCCGGATGGGAATCCCTGTGTGTTGAAAATCTATCGACCAAAAGATAAGAGCAAAGAGCACTTCACTTACGTTTGACATTATAACCACAATTAGATCTGAGGATATAGCCCATACAGCTTTCTGAACTGTATGGGCTCACATCTCGGAGCTATCAGCATCAGCGTTTCAGAGTGGAATCGAGCCTTTCCAGCACCAATCAGAACATGGTAAACTGACCGGGAGTTTGGAAACTGAAATTGTCTGTTCACTAAAGGTATTCAGAACTTTTCAAGCAAACGCCAATGTATCTCACCTTCGATTGACCAAAACAATTGCCCATTTCATTTCTTCTTCTACTTTTCCCTTTCATAAATTTGCGTCTCTAAATTGGGAATTTCTTCAGAAAAATCAGACAAATAAAAGTTTTCTGATCTTGTCCTATTTGTTCCAAAATGTAAACTTTGGCCTAGTTTTATTATCAATCCAAACTGAGATGATCTTGACTGCAGTCCTGACAGGTTCGCATGTGACAACAAATGAGATTCCAGACTTGTTCCAGTTAAATGAAATCCATGTGAAACGTCATAGGATGTCCACACATGTAAGAACAACTTGGGAAAAATCCCTGTGCATATTGATCATGGATGGAAGGGCCGATCTTATTGCTATAGGCTGTGATATCATGAGAGGCTAGCTCTCATCGGGACAGGACAAGAAGTGCAATGGACGACAGGTTTGGATACAAACAAAAGGTTTTAATCAAGGGTTCCAGGGGGAATTCACAAGCAACAAAGGTTTGAATAGTGTCTCTTCCAATACCTATCAAAATAAAGTCTCTTCTGATACTTAAATCCAAATAAAGTCTCTTCTGATACTTAAATCCAAATAAAGTCTCTTCTGCTACTTAAATCCAAATAAAGTCTCTTCTGAGGTAAAACTGAACACGGAGTTCTTTTCCAAGAGTCTCTAGGCCTCACCCCTCTTGACGTCCTCCTCATGTAGCCTAGCCACCTTAGCTAGGTTCAAATCCAGTGTCCAGTCGTGTGGTCCCAACTGGCAATGAGTTCCACGCAGCAATCAACTTCTTCACAGAGCACAGCAATCGAGCTTGTCTTTCCCCAAGCTCCACACTCAGAGGCTCTCTGCCTTAAGAGCCTTGCTTGCCAATCAAGCCCTGATCAGCTGCAGGTGTGTGGTTTTAATTGCTGCCTTCCACCAGATGGGGCCAAGACTCTCTCTGGGTGGAGCCATCTTAGGAGGATGTATTTGCCCTCCAGGACACAGCCTCTCGTGACATCACAAGGGTGAAAGGCGCAAACAAAGATTTCATCACGGTGTAACTTAATTTTCAGAAGTGTCAGGCATGCACATGGCCAATTTCCACAGATTGTCTGTGGCGCCATGCCAGCACGACTGTGGGAATCTCAATAGCAGAGACAGGAAAACAAATCCCAAATAATAATATAACGGCTGAGTCTCCATCACATGAATATGACACACATTACGGCTCACGTCATAAAAATATTGACATTAAGTCCGGTGTCCAATTGTCATCCTCACTTGCGATTGAAGTGTCGAGGAAGCATAAGCGTAACAATGGGTTTATTGTTGTGGTTGTTTGGAAGAGATGCAACATTGATGTTGAACTTGTTCTTACAGAACATTGGGGAGAATGCAGGAATGCTATCAAATAGTGTTTCCTGGACAAACGCCGCTAGTAAAGAAAGGACGTATCGAGCCTATTGATGTCTCTGTGGCTTCCCGCGGCTCCAATAAGAAGGTGACCGACATCCCTTTGAATCTAACCCATCAACTGTACAGGTCTAGTACATTTGGTTCCCATTTGATGTGCTGAACCGGATGCAGAAATTCACTGTTCTCTTGCAATTGGTGATATTTTTTATGGTTTAAAACTTATGTTGAGTGGTGGAGATAATGGACAGGTAGACAATGTATCCCAAAGATCACTTGATACATGACGTTGACCTACTTTGTATTCGGTTGTCGTTGTACCAGACTTAAGACCATGAGTATTTGATAGCCCAATCTATGCGGTTTTAGAAGCTTCACATTCCCTCAGCTGCGAATCATCAATTGAATTTGGAGCACTTTTGCAAAATTGCCTCCGGGCAAGTGGTTTTTCTGTCTCGACCACGGTTATGCTATAATTAATAAAAATTAATGCAAGAACGAAAGCTTAAAAATGAACTGAACGACACAACACTAATTGAAGCTTTTTTCTCTATTAGTAAATTAGAACTGTAAATATATAATGTGAATATAACAGAAAATAAATCTTAGCTAAAGAACATATATGGTTTGAAAGGGGAGTAAAGGAAGCAATTTTTGTAAAACAGCAAAACCCTTCACTAAATCGCCACGGTGGTTTGAGTTTTAATTTGGATCGTGATTACAACAGACTTCTTACGTCGTTACCACGTAGACTTAGTCAAGCTGATGAGGTGATACCAGAGCCAATCAGTAATCAGAGCCAGTCATCGAACATAATCAGACACAACAAAAGAAGTAATCAGATTAGCTTGAGGGAGTAGTCCACTGCTCCCCCAACCTTAGAGCAGGGACCTAACTGAGGACCGCCACCTCTAATATATATATATATATATATATATATATATATATATATATATATATATATATATATATATATGTATATATATATATATATATATATATATATATATATATATATATATATATATATATATATATATATATATATATATATATATATATATATCCAGAGTTACCAGCACAATTTTAGTTCGCTGACGAAGCTCTTCGGATGAGGAGTGAAACATCCCACACCTTCAAAGAAGACGGCTGAAGAAACCTTTTCATCGATAAACTGTAAACATAGTAAACACACATATATATATATATATATATATATATATATATATATATATATATATATATATATATATATATATATATATATATATCTCCCCCTACTGTCCAGACATGGTGGTGCCGGACATTGCTATGATAGGTCCCTGCTGTCAGGTTGGGGGGAGGAGAGGTCTACTCCCTGCGGCTCCACTGAGTGTTCCTATTGTCCTGACTAACGACTGGCCTGATTGCCCCACTTTTTCATCGTAATGGTTTTCATGTGCTACGTGTAGGTGACTGTCATAAAAAACCTGGAGGTATACGCTTTGGATCCTTCTGCTGTCGCCACTGAATTGCAGCACAGAGTTCAAGCCAGTTCAGTCGTGCAAGACATACCCGGGGCCAAAGACAAAGTCCTGGTCCAGATTCAAGGAAATCAGATTCAACAAGTTGGACACTTGCTGCTAGGTTCGGAATTTTCGTTGTTTTACAAAGTGCTATATAAATCAATATGTATTATATTGTGTTCTATTACATCCATTGTGCAGCTAAATCCGTTTGGTTGTTGTATGTCAACGTTCTCTCTAATATGTCATTTCAGATCATTATGGAATTCCTCGCAAGTACATCCAAGGGTTAGACACAACTCTGAAAGGCGGAAAGAAGAAGTAAATTTTTTGGGGGGTCGGACATGATAGATGGCCTCCATCACTTCCAAAGCTCCTCTTGTGTACATCAACATGTGACAACTGGGTGTTGACATTTCTCTGTGTTGAGAGTATACATTACCGGATGGTGTTTATCATATGCTCAAATGTTTCGGCGATGAGAGCTGTCATCGCCGAGGCAGGCCGTAAACGAACAAATGGCACATGACTTTCCGGATGTCACCCCCCATTTTTATATCACATGGATCTTTTCTGTCATGATATGAGTGTTTCCAACACTTCACTGTGTAAAATAAATATTTTGTCAATGTGTACAATGTGCGTTAATCATGTTCGTCGGTGTGATAGTGACATCGAAGAGGTTAGGGCAAAGCAGAGCAACATGCTGTAGTACATCATGCTTCTCCCGGGCCAGATGTTAAGTCATTTATGACTTTGGGCACCTGACTTTGATCATAAAAGATACATTTGGATTCCGCTGGGTTTTATTTTTCTTGCAAACGGATCATTTTTAAGGGCTCTTTCTCTGAAAGTACGTGAAGAATTTTAACGCAGCAAGGTCCAGTGACCTTGTCTACTTATCAGTGTTTGAAATAGCGTGTGCCCGGTGGCCCGGGGCGTACAACCTTTACATCTGGCATACAACTGTTGGGGTACAAGATAAACCCATTAACAACTTTCAAAACGTCTCGGCACGGGTGGCCGACAACTTCTTCAAGAATTATATATATTTTTTAAATCAAACCTTTGAATTATTCAATAAAGCAAAAGCCGCAAGCAAACCGCTAGAGCCAAGCGGACTTCCGTTTCTAAGCTGCTTTCAAAACTCAAATACACTTTTCAGTCATGGTGTAGTCCGAAGCACGAAACAGGCTTCTGATTGGCTGCCGGTGCCGCATACTTGCATACTCGGCTTCGGTTTCGTGCTTCGGACTACACCATGACTGAAAAGTGTACTTGAGAGTTTTGAAACCCGCGTAGTAAGAGGTGTCCATGTGGCTAAGAGCAGACAACGCAATGCAAACTTTGCATTGTGCACCCTAACGAAAAATGACAACTGGGGCAAAACCTTCAGCAAGGGATATTTACCATAAATTAAGCAAGGGAGCAATTGTGGTAGGTACTTTCTTAATAAAAAAATCATTTATACTTCGCAACAATGTCTTAATTTTTTTGTTCTTTTTTGCGATAAGTCGTCTTATTGTGTTTGAAGTTGTGAAAAATTTGGCAGGCAACTTTTCAGAGTTGTCTTTCCGGGTGTCCGCTAACTTTTTGTCATAAGTTTCAGACACTGCTACTTATTAATTAAAACCAGCGAAGAAAACTAAGTGTTAAATGTTTTTTTCCTGCTATTGACTATGATAATTTAGATCTTGTACAAATTTAGAGAAGGCTTCTTTCTTTCAAGCTACTTTTTTTTGATGATTTCTTAAAGGTCAACGGTCAAAGTTTTTTTTGTTTCCTAACTGACATCAGAAAACGTTTTATAGCATCTAAAATACCCAAAACACTCAGGCTGATATTTTTAGTCATATGCAAAACACCAATAAAAATGACTAAAGTGTCCCAAAACTGCCACACAATGAGCTCGAAACTGGGCAGATTCAGAAAGTCCCGCCTCCTTGTTCGTGACGTCACATTTGGTCACACACTGCTTTGCTACAGAATCAAAACAATGGCTTCAGAGAGTTCAGATTTGCAGAAGATCCTTGCTTGTTACTCATCCAGTTATGAATATGATTCAAATAGTCTGAAGAGGAAAGCATAAATGTTTGTAATCGATTAAAAGAGTCCTTCCGTATCAATTCGAGCCGTCTGGACTCCAATGTAGCGCCCATAAAATGCACAAGATGGCGCACAAGCTCCGTTGGAAATGGGCTGATTTGTGGGAATTTGTGTAAATGTACACCTTCTTTATGCGTGTTACCGCAATTGGCTGTGACACACAACGATTTACCTCTCCGTTATTTCTGTAGTTTTCCTTCTAGTTTCGCAATCAACACAGTGTTTTCAGATGAAAAAAAAGTACCCAAAATGCATGTGTGTCGCTTTCTCGGTCAGGGGCGTTCCAGACGTGTCGTCACGTCAGGCATCGTCAACTCGAACACAAGACTTCCTGAATATTCAGCGCGAGTCTTAAAATGTAAAATATAGCTATACGCGGTGGAATTTTTGTAAAATGCGGTCAGTAGAAGTCATTTGAAGTGATTTTACAAGTTATGGGCGCAACTTGTCTGAAGGTGTCGGTTGTCCTTTCAGTTGTAATGTCCAAAGGTTTTCTCATTGAGACTAGATATGGTTTTGGTGTCAACGATTAAGATACATTTGTTTGCGCTGTGAATCTGAACAGCGGTCGCAGTGTTTCACTATTTCCCCATTTTATATTCAATGCATCATCCAAGGCCATTTTTGATTTCCTCAAAAGTATACAGACACATACAAAATACACTTACATTGCAAATGTCACATGACCAAAAACAAGTGAGCCGTGATTCTTATTGACTGAGCGAAAGGTGCTGTGATTCACGTTCCATGACTGAAATAGAAATCAGACTACTGGGGTCAGACCCGTGAACATCATATTGTAAAGAATATGTTTGACATGTCTTCCCATTTAAAACAAATTTTCCAGTTAAGTGTTGCCATTGGGCATTATTACCTCCTTCTGCTTTACTTGCCCATCACAGTTGGCACGCTCCCAAAATAATTGTTGCCCCCACTTTTGGAATGACGCCTGTGGACCCGTGAGTCTCATGAGTGTGAAAGTGTAAGTCTCATGATGGGAATGCAAGGGACACTTTTATAGCGATTTGTTGTACTAAGTTCATCCTGTCTACTTGATATCTAATTTTAAGCGAAGGCGGAAGTAGTCGCCGAAACATGTCAGCTATTTGAAACACATACACTGTCTGTAAGTAAAGAATCTGCTTAAAATTACTTTTATGGCGACTTGGAAAAAAAGGAAAGCGTCCGGAGAGAGTGCAAAGCAAAACAATACAAGGACTCCTTCAAGTGCTGCAGTATCAATCACGAGTCCTGAGAGGACACAGCACAAGACTGCGCCGCCTGGAGGGCCTGCGAGGCCCCTGGGGTCTTATTATGAAACATAGCATGTGGAGGAGGAACAGCGCATTCACATTTGTGAAACAAGTCTTGGGTGTCCAGGCTGAAGTACAATACAAAGGCACTGTCTGCCATTCAAGGTGCATTATCGGACAGATATTTTTTTTAAAGGACAACCGACGTCTCCGGACAAGTTGCGTCCATAATTTGTAAAATGGCTTCAAATGACTTCTACTGAGTGTATTTTAAAAAGATTCCACCGCATATAGCTATATTTTACGTTTTAAGACTTGCGCTGAATATTCAGGAAATCTTGTTTTTGAGTTGGTGACGAGTCCGTACGTGACGTCACTAAAGGAACGCCCCCTGACCGAAAAAACTACACATTGTAGCAGTCCTTCCATCACGTCAATGTATTTTGCTGTATTGTTTGGTCTGAAAACCTTGTGTTGCACCCAAAAGCCGCCAGAAGAGGGTGTCCAAGCTCCATATAAGGAATTTATCAGCCTGTTGAAACGGAGGTCGCCACAGGAGGTCGCCATTTTGTGCCTCTTTTCTGGTGATCGTTTCTCCCCAATGTTGCCTCAAAATGGCATGGAATAAATTGCTCTTCAGAACTATTTGAATCATATTCATAACTGGATGTGTGACAAGATAGCATATTCTCCGAATCTGAAGCCATTGTTTTGATTCACTAGCAATGCAAGACATCTTGGCGTGACGTCACGAACTGGGAGCGGGACTTTCTGAAAATGCCCAATTTGCAGGTCATTTTTTGCAGATTTTGGACACTTTAAGTCATTTTTATTGGTGTTTTGCTTTTGACTAAAAATCCTGCGTGTTTTGGGTATTTTAGATGCTATAAAAGGTTTTTCTGATGTCAGTTAAGAAACAAAAAAGTGATTGTCTTCTAAAGCATAAAGTAGTCAAAAGAAAGATCCGACAATTGTTACGTTTATCAGCGACAAAAGGAGTTCACAAGTCCGGTCCTCAAGACCCCCCCAGCCTGTGTCTCACTGATTTATCAGGGTCATCACCAATCTTCTGCAAAGCATGTCGATATTTTTTGGAATTGGGTATGTTTGAGACAAGGGGCTCTTGAGGACTGGACTCTGTGACCGCTGTGTTTCAACCGTCGTACGTACTGTCTTTGCTCCTCTACTTCAAACAAAGTGATGTGTGATCTTTGTTGTCATCTGCGGGTCACACTGTAACACTACAACAACTGCGGCACTAGGAAAAAAAAACATCTTACATATTTACAGAGACCAAATGAGAGCTAACCTATCCTTACTATCAAGTCATTTAATTTCAAAAGGGAAAAAAATCTACATTATTTTCTTGTTTTTTTGTTCTTGAGTGAGTTTACTCATTTGTTAGTCATTGACAGTGCATTTGCCTTGAGCAACAAGTACAACTCAATCTCCATCAAACAAGCTTAGCTTCCCTTTCCTGATTCTTTAGCTTTGTTGTTGTCTTGAGAATGTGGAAGGAAGTTAGGGTACACAGAGAAAACACACATACAAGCATCGTGGACAAACATAGCAAGTCCCAAGACCACATTTGTACCCAGAACCTCAGAAGAATATGTAACTGAATAATTCCTGTCTGGACACCCATTGCTCTTTTCCAGACTTGAAATATTAATCCTGCATGAGGCTATTAAAAAAAATAAAGAGAAATGATTCGCGATGACAGTCTGCTAATGGGAAAAATGAAACAATAACAACAGTCTTTTCTGCCTTTTATCTATTCCTACTCTGTATCCAAGTTAACATCAAAGAGCATGTAACCCTAATAGCTCAACACGTTTTATTCAGCAACGGCGGAATGCGTTCTGACAAGGATTTCCATCTTCCAGCCTGAAGCTCATTTGCAGCCTTCTATCCATCGTATACAATGCAATATAGCATTTCAAGTAAACTCACCAACCAGGCGACGTCATCATGTTGAGTGGATTTGACTGCTAAAACAGGATTGCACCATTTTACTTTTTTTTCTGATTAGAACTGCTGACGGACTTTGACGAAACACCAAAAAGCATAAACTATTATGAATACTTTTAAGCCGTGTTTTATGTCTCAGTAAAAGCCACAAAAATTAGTCATTGATTGGAAGAAATTAGTTGAGGGCATCGGAAGCAACATGTTGTCAATGGTCAAATGGTCAAATAAGAAATGCATGTTATTAATGTTTGGTTCTTCAAAGCGACACTCCATAAGGTGTTTGTACTGTATGTTTACTCACTGTTCAGCAAACACACAAATGACTTATTTCAACACGCATTAGGTTAATGTGCACAATAATAAGGGTGAATATGAGCACAAAAATCAACAATAGTAATAATAATGAGAAATGAATGAATGAATTAACGAATACATAAATAAATAGACAGACACCTCGCTGGCTAGCTAGCTATCTGGCGAGGTGTCTGTCTAGCTAGGTAGCTAGCTAGCTGAGAGACAGAAAGATGGATGGATGGATGGATAGATAGATAATACATTTAATTTACAAGCGCCTTTCAAAACAAAAAAGGACACTTTACAATCTAAAACAACAATGGAACAAAATAACACTAGAACAATAAAGCAATAAATACAATTAGTATAAATAATGAAAGAGAAAATTAAACAAACTAAATAACCATTGTGCATGTGCATGATAATTTGAGTGAGAAAAAAAAATCAATCGACTGTTCGCAAATCATTCCCCTCATGTGCACTCTTTCTGGTTGTTGAGATGAAGTAGTCCAGATGTTGGAAATTACTTTCATCAGATGTTTGTAGGATGACTGATGAACGACATGTATACACAGCAGTGTTTTTCCTCAAATCACAGATAAAAACAACATACTAAAACAGTATCATCTAACAGATTCGGCTGAAAACAATTCTTTTGAAATTGCAATGGTGAGCCGATATGAACTCCAAACTTGAACCCCACCATCTGGCATTGGCTCTTACACTTCCTTTTTGGCAGGCTGAGTTCTGTCAAGATTGGTAACAGCATTTCGGGCAGCATCACCATAAACACAGGCATACGACAAGAATGCGTCATCAGCCTTATCCTCAACATATAAATCACATTTTTATTATTATTATTATTATTATTATTATTATTATTATTATTATTCAATGGACATGTTGGCGCAGGAAACAAAGATGATGAGGAGGTGATGGGCAGTTTTGGACTCCAGATGAGGAACGCTGGAGGACAGATGGTGGTTGACTTTGCTAAGAGGCTATTGTAAATGGCTATTGTGAATACTTTCTTTCAGAAGAGACAGGAACATAAGGTGACCTATAAGAGTGGAGGCAGAAGTACACAGGTAGACTACATTTTGTGTCAACGGCGCCATCTAAAGGAAATCAGTGACTGCAAAGTCGTGGTTGGTGAGAGTGTAGCCAGACAGCATAGGTTGGTTGTGTGTAGGATGACGCTGGCAGTGAGGAAGATGAAGAAACCAAAGGCTGAAGTGAGGACAAAATAGTGGAAGTTGAAAAAGGATGAGTTTGCATGACATTTAGGAAGGAGGTAAGACAAGCACTGGGTGGGCAAAAGGTCCTTCCAGAAGACTGGCAAACTACAGCGAACATAATCAGAGACACAGGTCGGAAAGTACTTGGTGTATCGAGTGGAAGAAATGTAGATAAGGAGACTTGGTGGTGGAATGGGGAGGTGCAGGAGTGTATACAGAGAAAGAGGTTAGCAAAGAAGAAGTGGGACACTGAGAGGACGGACGAGAGTAGACAGCAGTACAAGGAGATGCAGCGCACGGTTAAAGTAACGGTGGCAGAGGCCAAATAAGAGGCCTATGATGACTTATATGCTCGGCTGAACAGCAAGGAAGGTGAGACTGATCTTTACAGGCTGGCGTGAAAGAGAGACAAAGATGGTAAGGACCTGCAACAGGTTCGGGTAATTAAGGATAGAGATGGCAATGTATTAACAGGTGCCAGTAGTGTGATGGCAAGATGGAAAGAGTACTGTTGTGGACCAAGACGTAGCAAGCATTAGGGTGGATGAGGTGAGGATGAAGGATGAAGTGAGGAGGGCGCTGAAGAGGATGAAGGGGGGAAAGGCTCTTGGGCCTGATGATTTACCAATCGAGGTATGGAAGTGTCTTGGAGAGGTGGCGGTGGTGTTCCTGACTGGGTTATTCAACAAGATCTTAGATGGTGAACAGATGCCTGAAGAATGGAGACAAAGTGTACTCGTGCCCATTTTTAAGAACAAAGGAGATGTGCAGAGTTGTACTAATTACAAACGAATAAAGTTGATGAGCCATACAATGAAACTCTGAGAAAGAGTAGTTCAAGCTAGACTAAGAGCAGAAGTGAACATTTGTGAGCAGCAGTATGGCTACATGCCAAAAAAGAGTATGACAGATGCAGTGTTTGCTTTAAGAATACTGATAGAAAAGTATAGAAAAGGTCAGAAGGAATTGCATTGTGTCTTTGTAGATCTGGAGAAAGCATGTGACAGGGTGCCCAGAGAAGAGCTGTGGCATTGCATGAGGAAGTCTGGAGTGACGGAAAAGTATGTTAAAGCGGTGCAAGACATGTATCACGACTGTAAGACAGTTGTGAGGTGTGCTGTCGGTGTGACTGAGGAATTCAAGGTGGAGGTGGGACTCCACCAAGGGTCAGCTCTGAGGCCTTCTTGTTTGCTCTGGTGATGGACAGGCTGACCGACAATATTAGACAAGAATCTCCTTGGACGATGATGTTTGCAGATGACATTGTGATCTGTAGCGAGAACAGGGAACAGGTGGCGGAGAAGCTAGAGATGTGGAGATATGCCATGGAAAGGAGAGGAATGAAGATCAGTCGCAGCAAGACAGAATATATGTGTGTGAATGAGAGGGATCCAAGTGCAAGAGTGATGCTATAGGGAGAGGCTTTGGAGAGAAAGTCAGAGAGGCCAGACTGAGATGGTTTGGACATGTCCAGAGGAGAGAGAGTGACTATATAGGGAGAAGGATGCTGAGCCTTGAACTGCCAGGCAGGAGACTGAGAGGAAGAGGGGGTTTATGGATGTGGTCAAAGAGGACATGAAGGTAGCTGGTGTGAGAGAAGAGGATGCACAAAACTGGGATAGATGGAGGAGATTTATTCGCTGTGGCGACCCCTGAGGGGAAAAGCCGAAAGGAAAAGAAGAGGAGGAGATTATTATTATTATTATATTGTTCATGCATGACAGTAAAGGAAACCTGTTCTAAATTGTCCATAGGTGTGATTGTGAGCGGAAATACTTGTTTGTCTATAAGGGTGTTTACATGGAAACTTTTATTCCAGCGTAGTACCGAATCTGCCCTCGTAGAGCTTTCACATGTACAAAGTTATACCGGTGTATCCCCTGAAAACACCTAAATCCAGAGATAATTTAACCCTGCTCAGGAGGCTGTTTAAAAATTTACTCTGGAGGAAATGCTTGTTTACGGGGCAGCACTTATATAAAATGGGATGTGTGAACACTACAGGAGTAGACTCGCTAAACTCCAGGTCTACGGGTGAAAAGTGTTGATTACATATGGTATTTCGTGCTCTGTTGTACCAGAAGCTATTTTTTTCCTTTCTCTCTCTCTTACATCCCTTTACTGTCTCTGATTGATCACAGCGTTGATTTGATTGGAGAAGTAAAAACCATGGATTTTCCATATGTCACACACAAGCCGGGAAAAATTAAGTCCGCTTTACGCATGCACGTTTTATTTTGGTATTATTCCGTATTATCGTATTGCACGGCCGGAGACTGCGGTGTGAACGCATGCGTGCTGCACTGGTGTTGAACATACTTTGTCTTTAGTATGTAGCAGTGTATGTGTGAATACTCCATTACATGTACCTGTAAGGTACAGTAAAGTCTCGTTATATCGATATCGGATATATCGATAGTCCCAGTTATATCGATACTATTTCTATGCACGCACGGAGAAAATTACATGCAAACAGGGTCGGATATATCGATAGTCCCGGTTATATTGATATTTTTTCGGACTCCCTTGAATATCGATATAACGAGACTTTACTGTATATCTCAACAAAATATATTGACGCAGCACCGGTGCCATTTGAGGGTGTATCCCACCTGTTGCCGAAGACGGGCTCCAACACAGCAGCAACCTTTATTAGGGTAAACGGATCAATGATGGATGGGTGGATGGATGATTGAATGCACGACAGGATGGAGATGACCAGAGGAAGTGGGTAAGATAATAAAGTAACTTGTGATAAATTGTACTAGCCAGAGTAGTTTTGATGCAACATACTTTTACTTTTACGGTCAGGTAGGTACATCTGCCAGCCTATCCCAGACATTTTCGGGCGCCAGGCGGGGGACATCCTGAATTGGTTGCCAGCCAATCACACGGCACACAGAGACAAACAACCATTCATGCTCACACCCGTGGACAATTTGGAGTGTTGAATCAGCCTGTCATGCATGTTTTTGGAACATGGGAGGAAAGTGGAGGACCTGGAGAAAACCAACGCAGGCCCTTGGGAGAGAACAATCCCGGAGCGGGATTCGAACTCATGACCTATGCACTGTGAAGTCGACGCGCTAACCACTTGACTACGGGGCTTCCCATGGTAAAATGAAGCTTCAAATTTGCTTCATGAACCAATGGGGTATTTGCTGACTCCTCTAGAAGGCACTGCTGGTTCAAATAAAAGAGGCTTAAAGAAATACAGTGATACCTCGGTTCAGGAACCCCATGGCTTCCGAACTTTTCAGTTTACGAACGTTACATTTATGAACATTTTACCTTGGCATACAAACTTTTTTCGTACACATAGCTGCCTCAATGAGTGATGTGCAAACGAGCCCGTTCTTCTTACAACAAAATGGCAGACGACTGTTTTTGTCCTCTATTTACCACCCCCACTCTTCGGTTAAAGCCACGTGATTGCTCAAGAATGCAGAAGTGGGGGGGGGGGGTTAAACAGGCAGACGACAGTGATAGAGTTTCAACTTTGATAGTTCAAAGGCAGAGTGTAGACTGCAAGGTTAAAATATCCCATCAATCAGGCTCCACAAACAACCCGCACAGCCATCTGTACACTTGATGCAAAAAGCTATCAACCAAGCTAAACTGAACACAATTGATGAGGAACGAGATACAATACAATTATCACACAGAAAGCATCTACAAGGGATCATTCCTCAAGATGGTGAAAGAAGAAGATTACGTTCCTCATCAAGTGTTTAATGCTGATGAAACCGGCCACTCCATTCCATCAAGCCATCAACGACCATCCCAAAGGTAAATAAAACGACTTTATTATACAGTACAGTTTATTTCTTTAATTATAATACCATAGCACATTTATAATACATAAAATAAGGTATATTTTGTGTAGTTTTAAGGCTTAGAAAATTAGAAAGTAGAAAATTATGTTTTATGGGGACCTGGGAACGGATTATTCTCACTTTAATGGTTTCCTATGGAAAATTAATTTTGGGGATACACACTTTTCGCTTTACACACTCTGTCTGGGAACCAATTAAGTTCCTAAGCCAAGATATCACTGTATATGAAGCCGAAGTATACGAAAAATCCATTTCATAATAAGCTGTCCTTTGTGCCCAAATGTGGAAATTTCAGCATACCAAAGCTCAACATCTAACTTGAAAATGTGTATTGCTGTAACTTGTAGCACTTCCTATCGTTTACTTGTTTGGACTGCTCATATGCCATACGATGTATGGTCATATGTAGTAAAAGTGTCAAATTTGCATCTTTTATGCTACCTAAATGGTGAAGGTCGTATTCTGCATTGACACAATTATTAGATGGATAGAAAATTTATATGTATAATTTTTGTCAAATTGAGTTAGAATAACAATACAATAAAAAAAGAATTGTTCAGTCTTAACCCAATAAATTCTGGCTTGGTGATATTGCATAAACAAGGCATCTTCATGAATTGCTCCCCTTTGTTTAATACAATATAGCCGTGGCAATGATTATCCTCAAGATAACCTCTACTGCACGACTGTGTAGGTTGGCACAGCTGCGTTAGCGCGTCATTGTACACTCCCTCGTGTTTACAAAAAAGTCTCCAAGCTCTTGTCCAATGTGTAGTTAAACTTGAATAACTCTTGACATGGCCATAGTTATTACTAGTGAGACTTATTGCTTTTTAATGACCGTTTTCATTATGGTGGGACTGATTACTTTTACTTTTTTTTACTTTTTTAATGAGTATTTTTCAGTTATTTTGTTTTATTCTGAGAAATGCATTCTTGTAAAACCTGCACTGCAAGAACAAATCGTCCATTCTAAAACCAGAATACCAATAACTGTTTCAAGAAATGTAGCCAAAATATGATGACTCTTATGATAAATGAGCCCAACGTGGTAATAACCTGCGTTCCAAGTAAATAATGGCCAGACACCGGGAAGCTTGTCGTCCTTGTGTGTCGTGCTTGCAATTGAGCTACTAATCTTCCCTCCTATTAGAATGCTTGCTGCCAATAATGACAAACGTGGGAGAGTAGTTTTACATGTTCTCAAGCAGTAAGGTCTGGTTAATGCCTTGACATCAAGGCATCAACGGTGACAGTGGCAAATGTTTTCAGACTTTGGTTTGAACACACATGGAAAAAACATGTCTGATGCTCTCAAGGTTCTCCCTCTCAATCTGAGGCCTTCCTTGCGTACCATTTCCATTCCTCCATGTGCTTGTGTGAGTCCATCACTTTCTAAAATGTGCATGCGTGAATGTCAGTGTGAATGATTGTCTGCCTATGACAGGGCAGGCAAAAATCTGTAGTGCTGGGGGGGCACAAAGAATGTTTACAAGTCAGTTGTATGACAAAATGACTGTTTAGGTTTATTTGTTTTGCAAGAGAGCCCTTTTTACCATAGAAATTAAATTGCATTTTGTCGTCATTTTATTTGTTACCTTCGAACTATCCTTTTAAAGTTTAAGTTAGTGAATCTTTTTTATCCGTGCATTTAAACATGTAATAAAATGTGAAATACAAGAACATTTTGAACACCCTTGAAATAACTCAAAATACTGATGGTTAAGTGAACTGAAAACAAGCTTCCCAAAGCATCCGTTAACCCAAATATTTAAAGGACAACCGACGTCTCCAGACAAGTTGTGTCCATAATTTGTAAAATGGCTTCAAATGACTTCTACTGAGCGTATTTTACAAAGATTCCACCGCATATAGCTACATTTTACGTTTTAAGACTCGCGCTGAATATTCAGGAAGTCTTGTTTTTGAGTTGGTGACGAGTCTGTCCATGACGTCACTAAAGGACCGCGTCTGACCGTAAAAAAGACGCATTGTAGTGGTACTTCCATCACGTCAATGTATTTTGCTGTACTTGTTTGGTCTGGGGACCTCGTGTTGCACCCAAAAGCCGCCAGAAGGCCAGAAGAGGGCGTCCAAGTGCCATATAAGGAATTTATCAGCCTGTGGAAACGGAGGTGGCCACATGAGGTCGCCATTTTGTGCCTCTTTTTTGGGGTGAGATATTTTCCCCCAATGTTGCCTCAAAATGGCACAAATAAATTCTTTAATCGATTACAAACGTGTATGCTTTCCTCTTCAGAACTATTTGAATCATATTCATAACTGGATGTGTAACAAGAAAGCATATTGTCCGAATCTGAAGCCATTGTTTTGATTCTCCAGCAAAGCAAGACGTCTTGGCGTGTTGTCACGAACTGAGGGCGGGACTTTCTGAAAATGCCCAATCGCAGCTCAATTTTTTTGCAGATTTTGGACACTTTAAGTCATTTTTATTGGTGTTTTGTATTTGAATAAAAATATCATAGTGCGTGTTTTGGGTATTGTAGATGCTATAAAACCTTTTTCTGATTTCAGTTAAGAAACAAAAAAGTGACGTTGGTTGTCCATTAACTCATTCACTGCCAAACGATGTGCAAAAATGTGTCCACTCCAGTGCCATGGTTTTTGTCATTGTCACTCAAATTCCAGGTGCCACCGAATATTGAGTTTTAGGACCATAAACATTCAATGCAGCATAAGAAATCTTCCACTGTCTTCTTTCATCAGAACAAAAGAGTTAATTCCTAAATTATATGGGTCTGGAGTTAAATGAGTTTGAAATAAGGGTGGCTGTCCAAAATACAATGAAATACATACATAGTGGTTTATATAGTGCTTTAACAACAGCTGATGCTGGAACAAATACTAATAATAAACATTTAATTTATCAGCGCCTTTCAAAACTCTCAAGGTCAAGCGCTAATATGGAACAAAAGGGAAATGCTGCCCCTTATGGAAGGCAAAAAATATTGCCAAAGGCCATGGACAGCGCTTCATCAGCACCCAAACAAGAAAAAACAAAACCCGAACAAATTTGGGAATGGCGCTCTACATCATATTTTCAATTCCCAAATACATTCGTTAGTGGCAGTGAATGAGTTAATTTGACAATGAAAAGAAAATATACATTCGCAAAATTAAACTTGTCATGAAGTATTTGAAACGTGACAAAAGCACACCAAAAGCAGATCTTTATTATTCTTCTGCAGTTTAACGATAACAAAGTGATTCCAGTGAAAACAAAAGGCACTTTCAAGTGACATGCAACATGTTTTTCAGGTGTGACAATGATGGTTAAAAATGTCTGCAGGCTGCCAGGGGAGCTGCATCATCATCACATACTGCTCGCATATGTGTGTTTGATCCAGAAAAAGAAAAAAATGGATTTTAGCCCAATGCTGCATGGCCTTAATCTGCCGGATTAATGCATCGGAAACTTCACTGCTGTGTTTTTTATGTCTTCATGCCATGGCATCTGTGTGTGTCCAACAGCTTTTATAGCTTCCTTAATGTAATTGTATGTGTGCATGTTGCACGTGCCTTTCAACCAGCACAGGTGATCCTATGAACAGCAACATCCTCGGCCACATGTACACAAGACGAGATGAAGGGAGGTACGCGCTGGTTAAGAGCGAAAGCGGCTTGGCCTAGATGAACAGGGATCGAGGGCTCTCTGCCAATCAGCGCCTGAGCCAATAACTCACTCTTGCTGAAATACTGACGAGACCACCAGCTTGGCCACACGCATAGTTGATGACCTGTGCCTATCCAAAAATTAAGACAGAAGCTGTTTATGGTCAATGGCTGGATATTTTTCACTCTATGTTCGGATGAGTGAATGCACCAATAATTAAATTAAATTACATAAAAGCTGGTGGCTCGGTGGACTAGTGGTTAGCGCGTCACAATGCGGAAGTTGTGGGTATGATGCCAGCTCTAACCTTCCTCTGTGTAGTTTGCGTGTTCTCCGCGGGCCTGCTTGGGTTTTCTTCAGGTACTCTGGTTTGCTCCCACATTCCAAAAACAGGATGGATGGATGGGTGGTTTGAGTTGGGTATTTCAATGAATGGATGGATGGATGGATGGATGGATGGATGGATGGATGGATGGATGGATGGATGGATGGATGGATGGATGGATGGATGGATGGATGGATGGAGGGAGGGAGGGATGGGTGGATGGATGGATGGATGGGCGATGGTTTGGGTTGGGTATTTCAATGAATGGATGGATGGATGGATCGATGGATGGATTAGTTAGTGTGGGTGGGTCTTTAGATGGATGGGTGGGTGGACTGGGTGGGTGGGTGGTTATTTGGAGGGATTGGATTGGATGGATGAATTTGGTGAATGGATAAATGGATGGATGGATGCATAGATGGATGGAAGGGTGGATTGGGTAGGGATTTGGATGGATAGAATTGGATGGATAGATTGATGGATTGAATATATTTCAATGATTAAATTAATGGATGGATTGAATTGGATGGACAGATGGATGGATGGATGGATGGATGGATGGATGGATGGATGGATGGATGGATGGATGGATGGAATATATTTCAATGAATAGATTAATGGATGGATGGGTGGACTGGGTGGGTATTTGTATGGATTGGATTGGATGATGGCTGGGTGGGAGGACTATAGGTATTTTGATGGATATGGTTTGGATGGATGGATGGACTGGGTGGATGGATGGATGGATGATTGATTGATTGATTGATTGATTGATTGATTGATTGATTGATTGATTGATTGATTGATTGATTGAGTGGGGGGGTATTTCGATGGATGGATGGATGAATGGATGGATGGATGGATGGATGGATGGATGGATGGATGGATGGATGGGTGGGTTGGGTGGGTGTATGGATTTGGATTGAGTGGTGAGCATGGATGGATAGATGGATGTAAAATAAAAGACACCCCAAATTCTTCCCATGAAAGATTTGTTGGATTCAAGTTTCGAAAAAAAGTTAGTTTGTTCATTATCATTGAAGTCTTTCCAGGAAAGTAATCTTTCCCTGGTGAGTTGTTGGGATAAGCAGGAGTGAAAAAAGAATGAAATATTTGAACTGGATTATTTGTACAATTCCAATGGAATGTTTCAAGATTGAAAATGCTTCCTCCCAGGATGATCACAGTACATTGCACTGTGCTAACTGGAAGGCTTCAACTGTGCATGGGTGTAACAAAATTGAAAACAGCGAAATACTTGGAAGGGGAGATGAAAAGTTACAAATACAGTGCATGTTTCAATTGTGGCAAGGTGACGTTTGTTCTTCCACTCCAGCCCTGTTCGTGACAGCGGTATCTGCCAAAGAAAGTTGCTGTGAAATGGACTTCTCATCAGTTTTCAAATAAATTGATATATTAGATCACAGATGAATCCTTTAGATACCCTTTTTTTGAATTTCAACTTGTTGAATGGTCAGCGCGTCGGTTTAAAAGTAAATATGAGTGTAATTCTGCAGTTTTTTTATGAAAGTGGACTTTGTGTTCCATCATAAATTCTACATCAAAAAAAATAGATCCACTTTTTTACCTAATTTCTCATGTGATATGCACCAAAGCAGTAACTGAATCATAAAAATATTTTTTTGACAATGAAAATGTGGAAATTCAAGTATTTCTTGATTCTGCACTATGTACAGTCTTGTTTATAGAACGGTTTTTGCACATCTACATTTGCACAGTATACAGTTGACATTTTTATTTTGTTATGCTTAGAATATCTTGTTTTCTATCCTTTCACTCCCACCCCAACCCCATCCCTCTTCAATTGCTGCTGTGGACTGCAAATTTCCCCATTGCGGGACGAATAAAGGTATTCTGATTCTGATTCTGATTAAACTTAAAATGCACATGATCTAATGACCAATTGTAGCCCGTTCCCACTGAAGTTGTTGCCGTGAATCAGCTTTGTGTTACTGCAGTCTGGTGTGTTCATGTTGTCACAGAGGAACGAGAGGACTTAATAATGCCGAGAACATCAGGAAGCACCAAGGTGGGAGGTCATCGGGGATAATGTCAACATGGACAACTGCCAAAACTAAGAGATCATCTCACCACCACAGAAATGGCTGTGGAGTTCAGCGTGATGTAACAGACAAATAAATGCTAATGGTGACAAGGCTTAGGGTTTTTCATCTTTCATACATTTAATGTGCAGTGTGTTTTGGCTGTGCTGTGTTGATCACGAGGCCGGTGGCTTACAGGGCCACTTCTGACGATCAACAAACCACTATTACAAATATGTGAAGTAATAAGAAAAGAAAAATATGCACTTCTGTATCAAGCTTATCTTTTAGGTCTCTTGTATTTTGACTAATTGTGAGAAGACAAATTTGAAGACAAGGTTGAAGAAAGCCTACAAGCCATCATTGTCTTGTATGACCCCACGCCCCCACACCGTGCCCCCACCCACATGTTTTTTATTGTCATTTATTTATTTATTTATTTATTTATTTATTTATTTCAAATGGCATTTTTGCCCCCCATGTGGTTAGCAAGACTTTGTGGCTCCTGGTAAAAAGTTGTGCCCCCCTAACCCTCTTCGGCATTTACATTGCACATTCTTGATATAGATGATCTGTTTATATTTTATTGTTTGGGAGACAATTTTGAAAAAAAAATACATTTTATTACAATGTAAAGTTTAGAATTTACACTGTATACTGTTTGTGTTAATGTACTGTACCGTAAAAATATCTGTGGTAAAACATCCCAATTGGAACCAAAGTGTCAATACACTCTTTTGGAATCCTTCTCTTCCCGATTGGCTTGAACCGTCTTGGGCATGCAGTTCACTGCAGTGTCACATGATTCCATTAGAATCCTCTTCTTGCAGTGTGTTCTGCATGAACTTTCCCCACTGATACGTTGTTGGGTTTAGGTCTGGAGACATACTTGGCCAGTCTAACACCATTGCTTCTAGCTTCTTTGGTGTACGACTCATACAGATGAAAGCCATCGCCTGCAGCATTGCTGACAGACAAGTGGTCAAGGTTGTGCACACAAATATGAAGAGGGAGACATGAGGTGGGGTAAAAATAAGAAAGGCAAAAAATAAATGGAATGTTTTCTGCTGTCTGAAAAGAACATCAAACGAGAAGTCTAATCTCCGTCTGATACCGCTCTCTAAGCGTCCCGTCCTGACAATGATGACATGGATGATGGTGCGTGAGGGAGCGGGAGGGAGAGGGATAATACCAGCTGTGAATGCATGAATGTAGTGCTTGGGCTTAAACTGACTCGAGGGCAAGTGGCGCACGGGAACAGAGAGAGCGCACATGTCATCTAGCTGGCCAACTCTCCCCACGTTGATCCCACTGCCCCTCAACCGTCCTGCTCAACGGTACGTAAAGGGGGATACATACCTGATCGTCACTTTAAGCGCGGAATAAATTGCCGCGCCCGCAAGCCGAATTGATAGTTTGAAAAGAAGAAGAGGATGCTTAACAACGTGACAACAGATTGTGAGGAAGGAGAGGGAAGCCCGAACAACCAGGGTGAGTGAGGGGAGTGAGAGTGTGAGGCTGATGAGAGTGTGCACATGTTCTAAGTAAAATGAGTAAGGATGCTGTGGTTGCCTTTGTGGCTTGAGAACGACAGGCAGCGGTGTAGAGTGGCAAACTTTCAGAGGAGGATCTGTCTTCTTTGCAACCGCATATTTTCCTTGCTGATTAGTTTTGGGGTCAGTTTGATCCAGCAGTGGTTTAGCTTTTTAATAAATCGTCTATGTCAAAGGAAAAAAAACGAAATATCATTCATCTCACCAGTAAAACTGTCTTGCCAGATGCAAAAGACATAACTTGAAATACAAAGCCTTTCATTACAGACATTTGTACCCAAAAGCAATTTATTCAAAACATAATGCATTGTCATCAAATGTTCATCGAGTTGCTTGTTCTGTAGCCACAAGGGGACACAAGCCAGTGTCTTATTGTGCCGGTCCCGAGCCCAGATAAATACAGAGGGTTGTGTCAGGAAGGGCATCCGACGTAAAAGCTTGGCCAAAACAAACATCGAATCAAACCTCTGAAGATTGAGGACACTTATTCGCTGTGGCGACCACTTGAAGGGAAAATCCCAAAGGAAAAGAAAAGAATGCTCGATTTTAAATCACTCAATCAAACAATTTCCGAAAGGGTAGTTAGCACAGACATCTCAGAGCTTTGATATTGTGATTTTATATCAAAGCTGTGGCCTTCCTGTGCGGCGTTAACATGACCACCCAAAGCCTGTTTGTTGATCAGCTTTAACAGAAAGCTGTGAGGCAATTGTGTTATTTTAATAACTGTAGTTCTTAAGTATTGTGAAATTTCTGATATTTTGTCAATTAAAATTCTAACAAAGTCCCCACATGCTTCTATGCTTCACATAGGAGAACATTGGGTCTCCCCCTCATTTTGACCACATCTTATGAAAAAATTGAGGAGGTGAGATAGTAAATTTTATTTATATTTGTTTTTGTTAAGTGGCCAATGACCAAGTCATGAGTTGAAGCACATCACACCAGGTGCTTTGGCATGCAATGGATTGAATCCCGGAAGGGAGATCACACTTGATTATCGCATACATTTCTGAGTAAAAGAAGCAAGATAACAAGCCTCAATATGTCTCACGAGAGGCCATGTGCTCACCGGTGAATAATTGCTATCAATCAGATAGAGTGGAGTGACTCTAAGGTTAAGTGAGCAATTTGGCATTGCTGAATCAACGACGGTTCAACTATGTGCTGTCCAATATTCAAGTTCATGTGATTGTAACTTTCCCTTTAATGACATTGCTATCCAATCACACATTGACGAAAGCATACATCCACCTGTGATACAAAACAACATTCCACATTATCGATTTGAATGCTCGTAACAAGATAACTGTGGTACAGTGAATATCAAAAGACTGCACGTACATTTTGTGTGATGTAGAAAAAAAAGACACAAAGATGACTCCTCTCAAAATGTTTTACCCAAAATCAGAATAACGGCGGTCTTGATGAAGTCTTAAAGTTTGAGTGCGAACATTGACCGCTATTTGGATCTGTTCAATCCCTACACTCCCATTTCCGGCTGAGGAAATACAGCTCTAATGTGTGCTGTTCTCACCATACAATATAGTTTTTTTTAATGTGTGCACAAATATTGAGGCCGCTTACTAGGGAAAACAAAGGTCAGGAAAATTCCACTGGAATAACTGTAATTCATTTGGGGTTAATCCAACACACTTGAAATGATGGTGTGCATGCGCTAACACCCATTTAACATGTTTAAATGTGATTGGTTAAATTTGGACATAGCAGGTGTGCACAGTAATAGAACCACATTCAAGTTGATATTTTGACGCCCCTTCTCTTAATTTTAATTCAACTGAGTAAGAAGTCTATATTAATGAAATGATTTATCTTGACTTTTTTTCTGTGTCTTTTTCTTTTATATAAATGTCATTTAACAATCATGTATTGGCCAGTGGAAATTATTCATAACATAAAGCATTAATGCATCAAGGTCAAACTAAGTTGAAATTGTTTTGTATTGACAATGGAAATTATCATGGGTGAATCATCAATGCACTTTTCAATGCATCAAAGTACATTGTAATCACTTCAATGTTAACAAAGTGGCTGAATTCAATCTCGTGGAGCGGAGATTCGCGAGCGGATGTTAAAACAAAAATAATTGTAGTTGCAAACTGAACACCACTGTAAAACCCACCCTTCAAAAAAATTGCGCATCCGAAAAACAAAACCAACCTCAGTGAAACGTTTGTTGCAACGTGCTATTGCACTATTAGTGCTGGAGTTGATTAACATATTTACGTTAGTGGATCGATGATTTTTAAAGAGCTTCAAAGTCCTCAAAATCATCCGGAGCAGCTTGTGGGTAGGAGCAAAGGTCATTTTGATAACAAATATTGGTCAGTTTATATAAGAGCATAAAATGGCACCATGTGTGCTTAATGTAGGGTCATCTGTGAGGCTTTATGACTCCGTTATATAAGGGACGCACATTTATGGACACTACTACGAATGAAAAATTAATTGAAAATCCAAAACATTGAAAGTTACTGCCTGACATATTACAAGTGTATGCGGTGAACACATTTTGACACACACAGAATAAGCTAATGCTGCATTTGTCTATGAGCTGGATGATAAAAATGATGACACAAAAGTGCTTCAGTGACCTTGATGGTATAGAACAGTTCCCCTGGATTCAACTCTGATTGACCCGAGAAGGGAAACATTGATTCCTCTAAAATTGAAGGTAAAACTGTCAGTCTGTGTCCAACAATCTTGAAGTTTTTTTTTTCTTTGAAGGTGGTTTAAATAGAAGCTGCTCCTGCCTGGACTTGAAACATCCAGTACACAGGCAGCTGTGATGATCTAATCCACTCGCCAGATGTCACAAGCCTATCCACAGGCATGTGAAAGGGAAACCATTTCCCTGATTGCCCACACGTTAAAGGCAAAGTCAACCCAAAAAAATGTCCTCCCAGTAATACACTTTTAGGCTCCATGAGCCTAAACATGCCATTCTAATATTGTGGAATATGGGCTACAGTAAATCGCTTCAGGAAACCGGTGTGCTGTGATTGCTCACTACCTAAACCCTGAGCAACTGTGATGTCATTTTCAGTCAACAGAAATTTGTACTGTACAGTACTTCTTTTCTTTTCAGCTTTTCCCTTCAAGGGGTCGCCACAGCGAATCAGTGTCCTCCATCTTCAGAGGTTTGATCCGCATGTTGGTTTTGGCCAAGCTTTTACATCGGATGCCCTTCCTGACACAACCCTCTGTATTTATCCGGGCTTGGGACTGGCACAAGAAGACTTATGTCCCTTTGTGGCTACAGAACAATCAACTCGCTCAGTAAAAGGCTCCCAAACACAAAATGGTCATTGGCACAGCAACATTCAAAGAAGCAAAAACCATACTCATATGGATGGCTCAAAGGTTTTTAGAATCTATAATTCGAGTTCAAGTCAACTTTGTTGTCAAATGTGCTCTCTGTGCAACATAAAGATCATTGAAATTTCTTCCCTCTCAACTCAGGAGAGGTTAAACACCTAATTTAATAAGACATTGTGGTTCCCTTTGAAGTTGTTGGAATTAAAATGTATTTAACAGTGTTGCCTTGAGGTGCAAATCAACTGACTTAGACATTGCTTGGCCATTCATATCACTTCACAACAAGCACTTTGACGAATGTCTTCAAAAAAAGAAGCTTCAAGCTCTTTGTCACCGCTCACAGTTCAAATTAACTGTCAAAACATACAACAGAGAGAATTACATGTTGTGTATTTGATTCAACAACATATATTTTCCTTAGCAATGTCAATTTAGCTTCATTGGAATGGATTGGGTTTACCTTTATTAGTCTCACAGTGGAGAAATTTACATCTCACAGCAGCAAAGTTATGAAAGGAAGATGAAAGGAATGAAAGAAGTAGAAATAAAAAATACATGCTGCTCGCGGCGCCATCGTGAAGTCAAAAGAAAAATAAATAAATAACAAATATGACAACACAAAGACACAGAGAGTCATTCATTCGTAAGCATTTTCTGTGCCCTCTTTTTTACATGAAGCATCTATAAATAAAAGAGGAGCTAGCTAACAAATGCCAGTAGCATCTGTGTCCCAGTATGATAACGTTTAAGAAATGGATTTGAACCCTCTGTGTGGACTAGACTGACAATTTTGGGGTTTTTCATTTGGTTAAAGATGTTTTTTTTTGCTGTTTTGTTTGTTTGTTTGTTTGTTTGTTTTTATTTGTTTTTTTTTTTAGTTTCAAGTCAAGTAACAAGGCAAATTTCTTAAGGCACCATCAAATGGCAAATTATGTCAATGTAATTTTTCATCAATATTCAGTTTGGACCACAGCGATCAAGATATAGATGGAGGTCTCTTATAAAAGGATGACAAATGTATAAGAGCTCCCCCCCCCCCCCCCCATCTCTCCTGGTATTTTGCCCTCAGGGGTGTACCTCAGGAATGTGAAGAATAGCCAAGGTGGTGCTTCATCAGGGAGCATTGCAAGGATAAATCTTGTCAATAATGGCCAGTAATCCTCATTTAGTGCTTCTTCAATGCGTCCACTTGAATGCAGAGTGTGTCACGTTGTGATTTTAATCTATAGAAAGCGAGTGTAGGTCAGAATGTCAATGTTGGATTACAGTGGTTTTGACATATTCTCTTCATTTATACAAATCCAATTCATTTTCTGTATTATGGATTAAAATGTGCATTATGCTGGATCAGTAGTCAACACATTTTTTGACAGTTCAGTGACGGGAATTTGATGCTTTTTTGCTTGACAGTCCATCTTCTTAGTGATGCAGGCCTAGCCTTTTGCTCCGAGACATTTTTCCCCATCTGAGATGTAGTATTAACACAATACATGACTGTAAAACATTGGTTATTTTATTGAAACAATGAAATTAATTTCTGTGCAAAATTCCTGTAGATTTGTCTCAAATTAAGGCTGGATGTGGATTAGCTCCATGGCTGTAAAAAAAATCACATTTACAATGTTTATCTTGTCATCGTGAGCCAGAAATCGTGTTTTTACTTCAATGTTGTCACTTGCGTTTATGAGGCCGGTATGTGTCACTGAAGTTGTAGTATTGTAAATGCTGACATTCAGTGTTTTCCATTGCAAAAATGTATTGTCTCTCTTGAAGAACCTCACGATCGACTTGTTGATGTAGGAAATTATTTTTTTGTGAATAATTTTTCAAAACCTCGTCGATGGAATTTTCACTAATGAAAATGTGGAATGATTTGTGTTAGTTGTTGAATGTCATTGATGGTGCAATGATAGACTCGCATTACTTATGCATGATTTGAGTTCATACTCAGTGTAGGGGAAGCTGTCTAGATATGTCTTTGGATTGACTGGAGACCAGTTTCAGGTGTTTTGCTTGAAATCCTCTGAGATGACTCCGGTTCTCTGTCACAGGATAAATAGAATAGAAAATGGACAGATGGATATTTGCTGATAATTATTTGTTTAATTTTTCAGGCAAATTAAAAGACTTGCGGTTGAAGCGCCTCAAAACTTTGTTGATGCATGTTATTATGAATGACAAGATCATATATAGGGTACAGGTTGAAAGGATGATGGAAAAAGGTTTTCTAAAACAGGAAAATAATACAGTCTTTGGGTTGATCATAATCTCCAAAATATATGGCTGTTGTTTCTTTATAACTTCATTCATTCATTCATCTATCTGGGCTTGGTCAAAACAACTGATTTTATGACTGACAAAATTCCAGATGTGAGCCATTTAAAAACTCTTGCTGGTCCGTCAGTTGTCTTTCATCATTGGTCTGGGTACCCATCCATCATTGTCATTCCGTCATTATTTCATGCCGAATCAAACTGTAAATGTCAGTCGTTTCATCAGTAAATTTCACCAGTTAACCAGCGCGTCTATCGTCAGTCAGCCAATCTAATGGACTGTGAAGCACACGGAGTGCAGACTGGTGGTTGTCCGCCACTGTTCTGACTCCTAAACGAATTTGTTTGTCGTCAACAAAATAGGCATCTGAGGGCATCGGAATGCCCAGGAAATTTCAAGATACCTGAATTTAAATAATAATCACTGGAAATGTTACATTTAAGTTTTGATCAATCAAGTGATAGCCAGAGGGCAAATTTATGCACCAAATGTTTTCAATTCCTCCGTTTTTCACGATGCTGTCAGCGGCCAAGGCCAAATTTAATGTAATCTGACCCTCTTCAAGGTTGAAACTGATCCCATCTGAGGGTGAAATGCAGACACTATGTCCCAGTAGCCAGTCAGTTAAATCATTCAGACCAGTATTCAGAGACACCAGGGATCAACATTATGGTGCTTGGGGTGATTTGATACCTCAGATAATTGAAGCAAACTTGATATTTCAGAAGTGTGTTTCAAACTGAGACAACTTTGCACTAACCACTGCCAAAAGACATAATAATCCAGTTTCACTCTATGTAATTGACCATGACAGAAAGCCTCATAAATCAGTGTCAACTCCGCATAAAGGACACTCAATGGTATTAATACAAATCTTCATTTACAGGAAGGGTGAGGTGAAAATAGAGTAGGTAATTGTGGGGCTGATGTAATTGATGTAATTCAAGTTCACTCTCTCACTTAAGCAGCTGATTGGTGCATTTTGCTCACACGCAGATGTTGAATTTAGCCTCCGTCCAGCAGCTGCGAGATAATCCCCTTTGACATATTATTAAGCTTTTAAAAGCTAGAGTAAACTGTCCATTTTGTAATAACCTCGTCACATGGAGGGGACAAATCTGCACATCACATTTCAAGTTTCAGGATGCAGTATCATTTCATAATTAATGTTATACATACTATCTGTAACAAGTATTATTCAGAATCGACTTTCAGGGCTTACAGTATGATTATGACAGTGGGTACTTGAAGAAGGCACTTCAGGAGATAATTGAGTTAAAAAAATGATTAAATAAAAAAATATATCAATGGCCTTTGTGCGTCAAACAAAGATCCAACTGGAGGATACACACAAACAAATATACACAAACACACTCACACAAACACACACACATTATGTACAAATACACAAAATACAACCTATAACAACTCATTCGCTGCCATTCTCGAATTTATTCGGGAATTGAAAAGTGTGATGTTGAGCGTCATTCCTGAATTTGTTTGGGTTTTGGTTTTTCTTGCGGGGGTGCCGATAAAGCCTGGTCAGACCTCTGGCAATGTTTTTTCCCTTCCATGACGGGGAAGCATGTGCCTTTTGTCCATGTTAGCGCTTTGTTACAGCTTCGCTGTTGTTAAAGTGCTATATAAATCAATATGTATGTATGTATACCCCATTTCAAGCTCATCTAACTCCAGACCCATTTAACTTGGGAATTAACTCTTTTTTTCATGGATGAAAAAAGAGAGTCTAATGTTTCTAACGCTGTATTGAATGTTTATGTAGTCCTACAACTCAATATTCTGTGTGTCCTGCAATTTGAGTGAAATGACAACAAAAAAACTGCCACTGGAGTGGAAACATTTTTGCACATCGTCTGGCAATGAATGAGATAATATCTAGTCAGATTTCCACACTGAGATATGATATAAAAAAAGAATGATAAAATATAAGGTCAACTATAGCAAATAAAATCAACTCAAGTAGTGCAAATAGTGTCAGAGTGTGAGCCAGCCAGCCTTCTTTCACAGCCGACGAATCACTTGAGATCATTCAACCTTTGCGATGAAAGGCTTCTAGACCACCAACCTGAGCAAATCTGTACACTGACAAACAAATTCAGTCATATAAAGATTAAAATTCCTACATGTAAACACATTTTTGGAACTTGATTGGTGTGTCAGGTGATGGAAACCCCAAGGAGAGCAGTCCTTTCATCAACAGCTGTGCCTCGAGTGATGTGGAGAAGAGCCAGCAGTATGATGGCAAGAACATGGCCCTGTTTGAGGTCAGAGAGATTTTTTTTACTCCTCAATGAGAACTTTGAAAATATAAAATGATAACAATGTGTGTGTGTGTGTGTGTGTGTGTGTGTGTGTGTGTGTGTGTGTGTGTGTGTGTGTGTGTGTGTGTGTGTGTGTGTGTGTGTGTGTGTGTGTGTGTGTGGGTGTGTGTGTGTGTGTGTCTATGGGTGCATATACACTTGCAGGAGGAGATGGACACCAGTCCTATGGTATCCTCTTTGCTCAGCAGCCTTGCCAACTACTCCAACCTCCCAACAGGGAGCAAAGAACATGAGGAGGCTGAGAACAACGAAGAGGGTGCACGCCCATCAAAAAAAAACATCAAGGTAGGGAAGTGAATGGGAAGCACTTTACAATAAAGGCAAATCTCAATTTCTAAAATTGGAAGTCAAGAAATTCTTGGATATTTGATCATAATTAAACATTTACTTTTTACATTTTGTGTTGGTCAGGCTCCACAACTGGGAACGTTGATGGGTGTTTACTTGCCATGCATTCAGAATATTTTTGGTGTGATCCTCTTCTTGCGCATGACCTGGATGGTTGGAATTGGAGGCGTCCTCGGGTCCTTCATTATTGTCTTCATGTGTTGCTCCACAGTGAGTAAACATGCATGGGTTTTAGTTAGGATTTGAATATATATAAAAGTTTGAATATATTATTTTTAATATACAGCAGTCCAAAGTAGTCTGTACGAGATGATGTTTTACGTGACTAAACCACAACTCTCTTATAATACAATTGTGACAGCATGATTAGAATGTGCATCATCTGGAGGCTGAGAGTAACCTTGTAAATTCTAATCTAAAATATTTAGTCACAAAACCCACTAAAAACACGACCATGGCCTTATTCTACTTTGCATATTTGGCATGAAGGTGCAACAAAAAGTGGCATCAAACATACCGTGATGAATGTGAGTAGAATCAACTGTTATTTTTTTAATTCTATTTAAAAAAATATATGATTCCTAAATGCCAAAAGCAACCAGTCATTTAAATCAATTATTTGCAGAAGTGGAAAAATAGTCAAGATACCAAAAAAGGTTGTGTTTAGGTTGGGATGGTGGGGGGTTATCTACATTTGTTCATGAATATATAGAGTAGCTGCACAATCAGAATCAGAATCATCTTTATTAGTCAAAAATGTCGAACACACAACGAATTTGTCTCCGGTAGAACATGCTGCAATAGTATCATAATAAAAAAGACATGACAAATGAAGAATCATGAAACACTGGACGTGATGTTGTTCTGTCCGTTTGTGCCAATGGATGGTCCTCACATGAGATTGATGTTGAGCGTGGTGTGGGTGTTGTGCCTCAGGGATGGGAAGGTTGTGAATTTGGGACACATTGTCAGTCGTGTGCCAAAGAATCATTGGGTGTTTCGGCCTTTCATCATTAGACACCCTCATCGGTGGTGGCCCGCGACAGGTTGATCACGCCCGCGCTTGTGTCCCATGCCCAAACAGATGTTGAGAAGCAGGTGGGGGCGGGGTGGGGGGTGTCGTGTCTTAAAGGACAACCGACGTCTCCGGAAAAGTTGTGTCCATAATTTGTAAAATCGCTTCAAATGACTTCTACTGAGCGTATTTTACAAAGATTCCACCGCATATAGCTTTATTTTATGTTTTAAGACTCGCGCTAAATATTCCGGAAGTCTTGTTTTTGAGTTGGTGACGAGTCCTCACCCTACGTCACTGAAGGAACACCCCTCACCGAGAAAGGACATACCTTGCATCACCTCAATGCCTTTTGCGGTACTTTGTTTGGTCTGAAAACTTCGGATTGATCCGTGTTGATGGCGAAATTAGAAGGAAAACATAAATAACGCGATGGTGAATCGTTGTGTGTTGCGCCAAGACTTCTGCAGTGGATTTGATGTTCGCTTACAAAATGTCTCAGGAGACAATTTATTCGGAGCTTTGTCGCCCTCTTCTGCCTTTTTTTGGGTACTGTGAGTACTAAAGAGTTTGTCACTACATTTCATTCCAGATGCATCAAAATGACCGGAATAAATTCTTTAATCGATTGCAAACATGGATGCTTTCCTCTTCAGAACTATTTGAATCATAGTCATAACTGGATGAGTACCCAGGAAGCATCTTTTCCAAATCTAAAGGAATCTAAAAGGAACTGAACTGTATCCTTGGGGATACTTCCGGGACGAGCGGACGCTGGCGCGCTTTGGCTGCCGCTGCTTTCCCGCGTAATGTTTTTTTACCTGTTTTTTACCTTCTTTTAGCCTTTTAAACCTCTTTTTAGCTTTTTTATGGTTCACGAACCTCTGGAATTACCAGACAGTCACCAAACGAACGTTGGCTATCGATCCATCTCATGATTCCGGTCGCTTATCCGGATCACTGACGAAGCCGCGTTATCATCTCCACCCACCTGTTCCCGCTGTCGAGGGCTACCTGGCCGCTGCCTCCCTCTGGGTGTTGCTGGTGAATATCATGGCGCTTCTCCATCGACCTGTTGGGCGGCTACAGTACTCGGCGGCGGAGCTGCTGAAGTTCCGCTCCCGATGGACGAGCGTGCCACCGGCGATTCTCCGGTTTCCGGAAATCGCTCGTCGCCCTTCACGGAGGTATATCCACCGCGGATCACGTCGAGGCTTTCACCTCGATGGCTCCAAGGATATCACCTCTCTGTGGTCATCCGTCCGCCAGCCGCGCAGAGGGAGTAGCCGCACGATCGACCACCGTATGTTAGCCGGCCTGGCTAGGTCGGCTAATGCGCCTCGTCGTGGGGACGCCACCAGCTTCAACTTCGGCCTCCTCAACGTCCGCTCGCTTACGGGAAAGGGGTGTCTTATCCAAGACATTCTAATTGACCGTAAGCTTGACTTTTTTTGTATAACTGAGACTTGGCAAACGGCGGGAGACTTCTCCGAGCTCAATGGCGCAACTCCACCAGGCTTTGTTTACATTGCTAAGCCCCGCCTCTCAGGCCGCGGAGGTCGACTTGCGATACTTTACCGCAAGAACTGGAGAATCCTTCAAGTTTCTATCCAGGAAACCCAATCTTTTGAATGTCTTGCGTGTAAAATTTCTGGACCCTCACCCACCATCATAGCCACTGTATACCGTGCACCAAAACCACATTGTGACTTTCTAAAAGAATTCTCTGAGGTCCTCACACACCTCTCCACCCTGTCACCGAATGTAATTATTCTCGGAGACTTCAACATCCACATGGACAATTCCACTCTTCCCCTCACTAAAGACTTCACCTCCTCACTCGACAGCCTTGGTCTGCACCAATTCTCGGATTTTCCCACCCACATAAAAGGCCACACCCTGGACCTCATCTGCATGTCTGGCCTTACCCCTGAGAATTGCACAGCTGATGAAATCCCTATAACAGACCATTTCCTGGTTTCATTCAATGTTTCCATCACTCTCTCTCTCCCCAAACCACCCCGTGTCATCACATATCGCAACATCAAGGACATCAACGTTGCCACCCTTGCTGAGATGATTGCCACCCTGACTCTGGACCACAACTCTTCTCCTGATGAACTTGTCTCCCGGTACAACGCGGACCTCACGAACACCCTCAACGCCCTTGCTCCTGTAAAGTCCCGGTCTGTTCAATTTACCCGACCTGCACCCTGGTTCACCCCCCATCTCCGCTCCATCAAGACAAAGACTCGCCAACTTGAAAGACTTTACAGAAAGTCCGGGCTCACTATCCACAAGGACATGTATGCAACTCACCTTACCCTTTATAAGGACTCTATCTCACGCGCAAAATCGCTTTATTACTCTGGACTCATTGATTCAAATTCTGGTAACTCACGGGCCCTCTTTTCCCTCTATCACAAAATCACACAATCTCCTATTTCTCTCCCCTCACACTTTTATTCCTCTGAGACATGCAACACTCTGCTGATGTTTTTTAGCGAAAAGATCAACAAAATCCATCAGCACCTCGGGTCCTCTGTCCGCCCCCCTTCTCCCAGCCTTTCTACTCCTTCCAAACTTTTTTCCGCTTTTGCACTCCCCCATCCCTCTATAATCTCAGACATTATCACTAAATCCAAGAACTCCTCCTGTCAACTCGACCCCCTCCCCACTATCCTTATCAAGTCCTGCCTACCCTCTCTTCTCCCATTTATTTCTACTATTATTCACTCCTCATTATCAACTGGAATTGTTCCTATCCCACTCAAAACCGCAGCTGTCACTCCAATCTTGAAAAAACCTGGCTCAGACCCAAACGATTTCAATAACCTACGTCCAATTTCCCACCTTCCATTCATCGCCAAAATTCTTGAAAAGACAGTTGTTTCCCAGCTTCACTCACACCTCACTCACAATAACCTCTACGAACAATTCCAGTCTGGTTTCCGCCCCCGCCACAGTACTGAATCGGCTCTCATAAAAATCACGAATGATCTTTTTATGGCAGCCGATGCCGGTTCACTCTCCATCCTCATTCTTCTCGACCTGACCTCAGCTTTTGACACCATTTCCCACCCTATCCTTCTCGACAGACTTTCCACCCTAGGCATCACCCACATCCCACTCCGCTGGTTTCACTCCTATCTCTCTGATCGCGCACAATTCATCCAAATCAACTCGTTCACCTCACGGTCCTCTCCGGTGTCCTCTGGTGTGCCTCAAGGGTCTGTCCTGGGGCCAATTCTCTTTATTATCTACCTACTTCCTCTTGGCAATATTTTCCGTAAGTTTGGCATTCACTTTCACTGCTTCGCGGATGACACCCAACTCTACCTCTCCAGCAAACCCGACGCTTCTCTTCCACCTTCATCCCTCTCTTGTTGCCTCTCAGAAATTAAATCCTGGCTTTCCCATAACTTTCTCAAGCTCAACAGTGAAAAAACTGAACTTCTTCTTGTCGGTACCAAATCCACCCTCCACAAAACTAACAGTTTCTCCCTCACCATTGACAGTTCTACCGTGTCCCCCTCCCCTCAGGTCAAGAGTCTGGGTGTCATCCTCGATAGCTCACTTTCCTTTCACTCCCATATTAATAACATTACTCGGTCTGCTTATTTCCACCTCCGTAATATTAACCGTCTCCGTCCCTCGCTCACCCCTCACTCCGCTGCTATCCTTATCCACAGTCTTGTCACCTCCCGCATCGATTATTGCAACGCACTTCTCTTCGGTGTCAATCAGAAATTTCTCCATAAACTCCAACTCGTCCAAAATTCTTCAGCCCGGATCATCACCAAAACCCCCTCCTTTCACCACATCACCCCTGTACTCCAGCAACTCCACTGGCTACCGGTTAAACATCGTATCGAATTCAAAATACTTCTGTTTACTTTCAAAGCCATCCATAACCTTGCTCCTCCCTATCTTTCTGACCTGCTTCAAATCTCTGTTCCCTCTCGGTCCCTCAGATCCTCATCCTCCCTTCACCTCTATGTGCCCTCTGCCCGTCTCACCACGATGGGATGCAGAGCTTTCAGCCGCTCTGCTCCCAAACTCTGGAATTCACTCCCACCCAACATCCGTAATATTGACTCCCTCCCTATTTTCAAGGCTCATCTCAAAACCCATTTGTTTAAAATTGCTTTCAATGTATAATTCTCTCTGCTATTTTATTATTTATCATTTTACTTATGGTTTTATTGTTATGTGCTGTGTTCTATTGTTTTTATTGTAAAGTGTCCTTGGGTGTTTTGAAAGGCGCTTGAAATAAAATGTATTATTATTATTATAAAGCCGTTGTTTTGATTCTCCAGCAAGGCAAGGTGTCTTGGGTTGACACTACGAACAAGGGGGCGGGACCTTCTGAAAATGGCCACTTCAATTTGAAATAGTTTTTGGACACTTTAGGTCATTTTTATTGGTGTTTTGTATTTGACTAAAAATATCATACTGCGTGTTTTGGGTATATTAGATGCTATAAAACGTTTTTCTGATGAGAAAAAAAATGATGTCGGTTGTCCTTTAAGTTGCTGTTCTATGAGCCCAACAAGGGTCCTTCCTCTTCATCCAGATCCACTGGCTGCTTCTTTCTGCCGCTTCAGAGACTGATCTAACTGTGTGCCGCAGAGACTGTCCGAATACCCAAGTCTTTTAGCAGCCTGATGGAGGAAGCCACAAACCCTCTGCATCCAACTTCAATTGGATATACCTTGGGTTTCCATCCTCGCTGTTGCGCATCCACTGCGAGTTCTGTGTAGCGCAGCTTCTTGAGCTCATAGGCCTCTTCAACCGAGTTTTCCCATGGGACTGTGAGTTCTGTGATGTAGACAGCCTTGAGTGACAACTTCTGGTTTGGCAGGAGGATGGTTGGGCTTTTTCTGTCCCTCTCGGATGAAAGTCAATGGTGCTGTGCTGGAAGTGGTGGCTCTCACTGGCAAGGAGTTGATGGTATTCCTCTTGCTCTCCAGGACAACAGCCAAACTCTTCAGGACCTGGTTGTGCCTCCAGGTGTAGCGGCCTTGTGTGAGGCTGGTCTTACAACCGGTCAGGATGTGTTTGAGAGTGCCTGGAGTTCGACAGAGGTCACAGGTTGGATCTTTGCCATACCATTGGTGGAGGTTTTTTGGAGATGGGAGTACATCATTGATAGCTCTTATGATGAAGCTGATGTTGCTTGCCTCCATTTCCTAGAGATCCCTCCAGCTGAGCTTTCTCTTCTCCAGGCCTTCCCACTTCATCCATTGTCCCTGTTTGGCAAGAGAGACAGCCTTTGCAGTTCTTTCAGCTTCCTCTTGGCAGCGCACCTCTTCCATCATCCTTTTCCTTCTTTCCGATGTTGAGGCCTTACGCCAAGATGGTTTGTTTGTAAGGCCAAATGGATGGCGTCCATTTCCGTCCAGTTGATAGGGGTGGTGCAGCTTGACTGACCTTCCGGTCTCTGGAGTCTGTAAGAGTTGTTTGAAGTCTCACTTTAGAGCACTTGTACTCTTCGGTGAGGCTTGTGATTAGAAGCTCAAGGACCTCAAGGACCTTTGCCATAGAGGCTGATGTTGGACAGACAGCGTGGAACACCAAGCCATCGTTTCACATATCTAGTGATGGCTCGCTCCATCTTCTCCACTGTTGAGAGTGGGACCTCATAGACTGTGAGTGGCCACATTACCCGAGGGAGAAGTCCAAACTGCAGACACCAGAGCTTGAGCTTGGAGTGGAGTGTTGTTGATGTTTTCCAGACTTTTGCTGATGTCCTGCTTTAGTTGCTGCACTTGATTTTGTCTCTTAGGCTTGCTTTGTACCACTTGCCCAGGCTTTGGACCGGTTCTTCAGACACCGTTGCTAATGGGTCATCACCAATGCAGAACGTCGTGTTTTTTAGCTCTGCCTTGACTATTGAGATGCTGCGTGACTTGTTCGGCTTGATTTTCATCCGGGCCCATTCGATATTTTCCTGCAGTTTTCCAAGTAGCCGCCTGGTGAAAGCTGCAGTAGTGGTCAAGTTGGTCATGTCATCCATGTATGCCCGGATAGGTGAGAGGTGGATCCCATTCCTGGTTCGATCACCCCCCACCACCCACCTTGAGGCCCTGATGAATACCTCCATGGCCATTGTAAAGGCCAGGGATGAAATCGTACAGCCTCCGTGAGCCTCCAAAGATAGCGCAGAACATCTGGTGCGTTATTGTAGAGCTTATATGGAACGCCATTTGACCCCGGGCCTGATGCTGATCTTGCACGCCGTACTGTATTGTCCACTTCCTTCCATTTTGGAGGGCCAGTCTCGAGGTTGAATTCTGGTGGCTCAATAGGGGGGATGTCATGTGGGATAGCTGTTTTTTTATGCCTTTTTGTGTCCTGGTGGACCTTTTCCACATGCTTTTCAAGTTCCTGCTTTGAGGTTTTCAGGATTCCGCTTTTGTCCTTAGCGAAGAGGTCTTTGACAAACTTGAAGGGGTTTTTATAGAACCGTGTTCTTGTGTGTTCCTTGTTCTTGCGAAGTTTTCTCAAGTTTTCTGCCCTTTGTAAGGTTGCCAACCGGCATTTGATGTCCCCCTGGAGCAGCATGAGACCTTCTTTCTCTGCATCAGAGGCCTTTTTCCACAGTTTTCGCAGGCCCCTTCTTTGGCGGTTTTCCGGATGTACACTCCAAAGCGCTCCTCCCTGTAGTGGTAGATGATAATCACCACCAATATTTTCCAGCTTTTTCCCTGCTGTGCCCACTTGTTGCTCCAAAATCAGTATAATGGCTAATCTAATCCAATCGAATCAAATTCCTGAATGAAAGTGGTACCTCTCAAGAACAACTGTGAGACAATGTGCAAAGTATCAAGCAGACAGTGGTTAAAGTGAGTACAGAGCTGCGGCTACAATGATTAGAATGGGATGCTGTATACAATGTACAGTATATAATGTAATGCTTTTGACAATTATTGTACAGTATGTTAAATCCCGACAAAAACCCATCTGAGTTTGACATGTAAACTGGCAAGCAATTTAAAGATTCTCCCTCACTACAGCGTGCCCTCTCCCTCCACCCCACAAGCAGACAGACGGGTGACTGCGTATTTACTGAACCAGGTCACCACTGTGTCTTATTGGGTAATATGGCAATATATCTGAGCATTTCCTGAAATTTCACTCAAACCCCAGCAATCCAATGAAACCGTTAGAAAAGAATGTCTCCCACAATGTCTGCAGTGGTTGCAAATGGATTTGCTGGAATTACAAAAGCAAATTCAAGTCACATATTTTCTGTTATGAGTTACCAGTCAGCATACAATATCCTTATTATATAAATAAACAGAGTATGCTAGATGACAGATAGGCTACTATGTAAGGCTGACTAATTGACAAATTGCAATTTATCAAATAAAGAAAATCAGGCAGGAAAAAAAATACATTAATTTTGATGATTAAATACTAATTGGCATAATAATAACATTGAAAGTATGTTTTACACTTGTTAATGTTTAACAAAGTTAAATTTACAAAGGCTGTTTGATGGTTGATACCATTTTCCTCCAAAGCGAATATTTGTTCATGAGCGCTCATTTCAATATAGTGGAGACAATGTATAAACTGTAAATAAAAAAATAGAACTTGTATTTAATTGAATACAATACAAAGATATCCATTTATCAATTTAGCTCATTAACTAGCCAGCTACTATATTTTGCATTTTTCACCAGACATAAAACTAGTATAACACAACATCATGAAACAAACAAATAAACAAATGACATATTACATTACAAAGACAGACTATATAAAACGGGACAGCATAAAGATACATAAATTAAAAAATAGGCTTTGTTGCATTCCATGGGTAAATAGCCTTATTGGAAACAGTATCACGATTGGGTTAAAAAGGAGTATCCTCAGTTATTCACAAGACAGCTGTGACAATGTTTACCACAAAAATGGCATGGTCCAACATACATTCGCAGAGAATGTAGGCGTTTCAATACATCCGATCTCTAATATCATCAACACATTCAAACCGTCTGTGTTTTCATGAAAGCAACAAGGCCCACAACCAACATAGATGTGTGAGCACTAGACTGGCTAACCAACAGTTCAGGCCTGTCACCTGTTGATTATGTATGGCGTAGTACTTTTGTTTTAAGGTTACTGGCCAAATGTTTTGGTGTTGTTTATAATGACCCGAAAGGTAACAATCCAAAATGGAGAATTCACCAAGTATAGTCGATAAATTTACTTGTTCTTCTGATAGTAGTTTCATGTACAGTACTCTCTTTTTTGTGGTTCACCTGTTATACATGTTTGTTTTATATTTTTCTTTGGTCAGACGATGCTCACGGCCATCTCCATGAGTGCCATTGCCACAAACGGAGTGGTCCCGGGTGAGTTGAGGCCTGCAAGTGTTGAATAATATTGAGCTGACACTGACTTCTCTCTGAATGACTGATTGTTTTCTCTCCAAGCTGGGGGTTCCTACTACATGATCTCTCGCTCACTTGGGCCTGAATTCGGTGGCGCTGTTGGGATTTGTTTCTACTTGGGCACAACGTTTGCTGGGGCCATGTATATCCTTGGTTGTATTGAAATCCTCCTGGTAAGTCAGCAATTATCCTGTTTAGTGCCTGTTATGCGACACGGTTTATTTAAACAGCGGTCTTTGATTGACTCTGCGTTGTGTATACCTGTATTTGAAATGACACACACCTGCGCTGTTTCAGTGTTGGAGTTTGCTTATTTTTAGTGGCAAAGTCAGCAAAAAAACAGAAATCCCATTCGATATGGTCATGTGCCCCATCAGGTCAAATGTGTTTTTAAAAAATTGAGCTTGCGGGAAAAGTCGTAAATATAAAGAAACAATAGAAAATTCTCTGACCTTAATTATGGTTTTGTCTTCAACAAAATGGTTTTGACTGCAACGAAAGGCGATGCACATTTTTATGTATGGGTAGGGGCTACAAATTTGAGTGAATTAGATGGACTTCAAGTATGATTGTTCTAGATATTGACACTGAAGACTGCATTAAGAGAACAAACCAGGTCCTCTATTTATATTCATATAGAATTTGTGTAGTTAGAACACAACAAATAGCATAATGAACAGTAATTGCATTCCATTCAGGTGTACTATTTACATCCAGTAGTTGAATATATGCACCATATTATATTCTTACATTATATTCTTACATGCCTTACACGTCCAGTCATAGTGAGAATCTCCATTGTTGAAGTCCCAATTGGATTTTACTTTAGATAGCTGCGAAGGTTTCATAAAAAATGTTGAGAGATGGAATATCACCAGGACAAAGATCATTTACTTGGAACATGTTGGCCTTTTGTCATGTTGACATTGCAATATGGGCCAAATATTATCAAATATTTTCACCATGGAAAAACGACATTAGTGGACAAGATATTCTGAAGCAGAGAGTAAATTGGCATTTCTTACTACAGTATATATATCGCTGGGGTTGTCTTCCCAAATCTTTATTGCACTGCATCATACTTTATTGCGTTTCAAAGGAGAAATAAACTGACGGTACCATTCTTCTCCATTAACCTCCACATCTTGCCCATTCTTTCCTTGCCTTGAACCACCTTCCCATCTGTCAGATTTATATTGTTCCTCAGGCAGCCATCTTCAAGATCGAGGGCTTGGAAGGACTAGAAGCAGAGGCCGCCCTCCTAAATAATATGCGGGTATACGGCACCATAGTTCTCAGCTTCATGGCGCTGGTGGTGTTTGTTGGAGTGAAATATGTCAACAAGCTGGCGCTGGTCTTCCTCGCTTGTGTCATCCTCTCCATCCTGGCTGTCTATGCCGGAGTCATCAAGACTGCCATTGATCCGCCAATCTTTCCGTCAGTTTAATCCACGTTTATGATGATGATTTCTTTTTTAAGGTAACATGGGGATGTGACATTTATTCATTTTCATTGACTTTTCCTGCAGTGTGTGCCTCCTGGGAAATAGAACACTTGTCTCCAAGGGCTATGACGTCTGCGCAAAAGTCATTGAAATTGACAATGAGACAGTCACCACCCAACTGTGGCGCTCTTTCTGTGATTCTGACTACATCAACGCCACTTGCGATGACTACTTCCGTGACAACAACGTCACAGTGATACAAGGCATTCCAGGGCTCACTAGTGGAATCCTGGCAGGTAATAGGTGCCTCAAGTGTCCTTACATGACCCATTGAAGAAAAAAGAAAAAAAGAAAAAAAATCTAGATGACCATCTTGATGGATTCCTCTTCCAGAAAACTTGTTTGGCAATTATTTGGAAAAAGGAGTGATTGTAGAGAAGAGAGGACTGGCATCACAAGTCGACCCAGACAGTTCTGCTTCCAGCACTAACCGCTTTGTGCTCGCCGACATCACTAGCTTCTTTACTCTGCTGGTGGGAATATACTTCCCATCTGTCACAGGTAAGAGGCATACTGGAGGTAGACACGACTGTCTTTGACATTGGGTAACACAGCTCTCAGAGACAGGAGTTGTGTATCAGGAAAAATACACGACAGTACATGCATCCATTTTCTATAGACAGTAAATACAGTACAAAGAGTTGGCGTGTACTGATTAACATTGCCACACAAAGCACATGTAAATGTAAATGTTTTAGACATTTTGTGGGTACAGAATGGACGTACACCATAGGCACCATTTTCGTAGACAGCATATGTGCTTGGGCAGGGGAACCTTTTTGACTCAGAGCCATAAAAGTAAAATATTTAGAGTAGACATGTTTTTCAGTGAGAGCCGCACACACGCACGCACACACGCACACAAGCGCGCGCGCACACACACACGCATGTGCGCACACAAACACGCACGCACGCGCAGCCACTTTTCAACAAAATGTCAGAATGTATTATTTAAAATAACTTTGTGATAGTACTCACCATTTACATGAATGGTCTTCTGTTCCTCATGATTGGTAAAAATCCAGCCAAACGATCGGAATGAAAGTGAACTTGCTGGGTCCATATGCGAAGTTTCTGTGAACTAGCCTGCACACCACTTATTAGCTTCCACACTTGCTTTCTGCTGTCTCTCGCAGAAGTATATTGATGCTAACGTTCGCATGGGGCTCCTCAAAGTGTCACTGACATTCAACTGTTCCAACGATGGTATTGTTTCATTGCGAATTACAATCATTACTTTTTCTCTCCACAAAGTGAAGTGTACGATACTCGTCGGGCTTATTTAAGAGGGGCATTTACCTGTATAATCCAATCAAAATTGCACTTACCGCCAACTGCAGCCCAAACAGGAAATGAATAGCGAAAAGGCGAGAATATGTATTTAGTTTTATCGGCGAGCGAGCCATAGGTTCCCGACCACTGTGCTTGGGCATAAAAATTGGCGGATCTTGAGTTTTGTGCAGGTGTAAGCCTCACTGAGTGTGTTTGGAAATTAGGCAGACCGCATTGTACTGTGCTTGGCGTTGCTTTGGAACTCTGGATATTTTTTTTTAATTTAACCACATATTCGATGCACCAGACAAGTTGGTGGCTCAAAGTAAATGGTACTTTGCATCTCTGAAAACATGTTTAAGTTGAGAAGCATAGTGTAATGCAATTTTGGTGAATTTGATTGAGGTGCTGACAGACACATTCGTGGTCATGTCCACAACACTGATTTCTTACTGCATTTCTGCTAAAATTATAACAAGAAAGAAAGCCCTATCCATGCGTACAGTGAAACTGTGCTCTGCTCTAGCATGCAGGACATGAAAATGTGTTTGATCCATGAATGGCCCAGTTAATGTTGGCAACTAAACAGTCTCATTCATCATGATGTTCACATTCTGGCCTCAGGTGACACCTTACAATAGGTCAACAGATTCTCCCCATTGCGATGTTTCAAACAGTAATTAGTCATTTGTTGCGTAATGTCTTGAGTAGTTTGAAACAGAGGTACAAAGAGACTGGAAGAGTCACAGAAAGACCAATGGAAATAGCTTTTTTTCCATTTCAGGTTCTTGATGGAGAAGACAAAGTAGTGCATTAATGATGAAAACATTTCAAGGTTGGACAGAATACATGAAAGAGAAGCTCAGAATGAACTTGTAACATTCATTGTAAATGTTAGGTTGATCCTGATATTTTACCTGAAAGCTGAACAGCCCTATTTTGTGAGTAATTTACAGCATTTATATCCAGGCAAACCGTTTCTTCATTCTCCTTTCACAGGTATCATGGCGGGTTCCAACCGCTCTGGAGATTTACGTGATGCTCAGAAATCCATCCCCATCGGTACCATCGCAGCCATCACAACCACATCTGTTGTGTGTATCCTTTGCTTCAGCCATAGACTGTAAAACACAATCTGAATGGACTCCAACGAGCCAAGCATGTGTTTGTCTTTTTTTCCTCATCATTTCCAAAAATATCTTTCTTAGAAGACTTTTTTCCCAGATATGTCTTGCGTGGTGCTTTTTGGTGCTTGCATAGAGGGTGTTGTCCTGAGGGACAAGTACGGCCAATTTTCTATACAAATAAATAATCTTCATAGTCCTTAAAGTATGAGTACACCTTTGTATATTTCAGTTAAGGTTTCTAATAAGTCTTCACCTTGCAGGTTTGGTGAAGGGGTGAATGGTAACCTGGTGATTGGGACTCTGGCATGGCCGTCTCCTTGGGTCATTGTTTTTGGGTCATTTTTCTCCACCTGCGGAGCAGGACTCCAAAGTCTGACCGGAGCGCCTCGCCTCCTGCAAGCTATCTCGAGAGATGGTATCATCCCATTTCTTCGAGTGAGTTCACTTAGACAAGCTTTCATTTAAAAGAGAAATTATTTTTGTTGATAAATATCAGCTAAGTGTTACACTCAAAGGTTTGGCACTTCTATCCTATTTACTCAAGCAATGTTTCTTCTGCAAGATGGCAATAAGATTTACCAAAGCCCATATTTGTTACCCCTGCAGGTCTTTGGACATGGTAAAGCCAATGGGGAACCAACCTGGGCCCTCCTGCTGACAGCGAGCATTTGCGAGATTGGCATTATCATTGCTTCTTTGGATGCCGTGGCACCCATCCTCTCTATGTACTTTTTTATCAAACCCAACATAGTGTACCTACAGAGCATTCATGTTGAACAAGCCCCTTTTCTTTTTATTCTTTAGGTTTTTCTTGATGTGCTACATGTTTGTCAACCTTGCCTGTGCGTTGCAAACCTTACTGAGGACCCCAAACTGGAGACCACGTTTTAAGTTCTACCACTGGTGAGTTACATGTTTAGCACTTCTAGTTGTCATTTGAATGCTGTGCATTAACTATTTCGGCACTATCAAGATGACAAGCCTAATGAGAATTTGCTCTCAGAATTTGTAGTGATGCCAAGTGGTTGGCTGGTTGGTCTATTTGGATTATGAAGGATGCCTCGTCGAGAAGGTGGTGAATGTGTTGAACAGCAAGGTGAACAGCAAGTAACTCTTGGTCCCATGTACTGAATTTCCTGTCCAATGGGTGTAATTTGCAGTTGAAGAACCAAAGAGGCCTCGTGATAATATTGTCCATTTGCATTTCTGACGTCAAATGCAAGAGAGGGAACGGAAATGATGATTGTAAGTTGTCATGCCAATGAATTCCTACAGGCACTTTAATGTGGTCAGTGTTGGGAACTCACTAATATCAGTAACGTGCAGTCAGGGGAGGCAGGTGAGGCCGAGCCTCAGCTGTCATCATGAAAATATCAATTGAAAAAAATAAATTAAACAGTTATATTTATTTAGTGATTTGTACTTTAAAGTTATTTTCCATTTAACTTCACCGTTTTTGGATTTTTTTTGAAAATCGCTGAATTTTCACATTTATCGTTCAAATACTAAGTAGAGACGAGCGGTAAGGCAGCAGCCGGCTGAGCCTCACCATGTATTGCGCAATGACTATGCTAACTGTGCTGGCTTGCTCTGCAGTTAGACCGCATTGCTCTCCCTCTGCATATCGCGATTCTTCTTCTTTCTTCTTTTCCTTTCGGCTTTTCCCCTCAGGGGTCGCCACAGCGAATAAATCTCCTCCATCTATCCCAGTTTTGTGCATCCTCTTCTCTCACACCAGCTACCTTCATGTCCTCTTTGACCACATCCATAAACCCCCTCTTCCTCTCAGTCTCCTGCCTGGCAGTTCAAGGCTCAGCATCCTTCTCCCTATATAGTCACTCTCTCTCCTCTGGACATGTCCAAACCATCTCAGTCTGGCCTCTCTGACTTTCTCTCCAAAGCCTCTCCCTATAGCATCACTCTTGCACTTGGATCCCTCTCATTCACACACATATATTCTGTCTTGCTGCGACTGATCTTCATTCCTCTCCTTTCCAGGGCATATCTCCACATCTCTAGTTTCTCCGCCACCTGTTCCCTGTTCTCGCTACAGATCACAATGTCATCTGCAAACACCATGGTCCAAGGAGATTCTTGTCTAACATCGTCTGTCAGCCTGTCCATCACCATAGCAAACAAGCAGGGGCTCAGAGCTAACCCTAACCTCCACCTTGAATTCCTCAGTCACACCGACAGCACACCTCACAACTGTCTTACAGTCATGATACATGTCTTGCACCGCTCTGACATACTTTTCCGTCACTCCAGACTTCCTCATGCAATGCCACAGCTCTTCTCTGGGCACCCTGTCACACGCTTTCTCCAGATCTACAAAGACACAATGCAATTCCTTCTGACCTTCCCTGTACTTCTCTATCAGTATTCTTAAAGCAAACACTGCATCTGTTGTACTCTTTTTTGGCATGTAGCCATACTGCTGCTCACAAATGTTCACTTCTGCTTCCAGCACTAACCGCTTTGTGCTCGCCGACATCACTAGCTTCTTTACTCTGCTGGTGGGAATATACTTCCCATCTGTCACAGGTAAGAGGCATACTGGAGGTAGACACGACTGTCTTTGACATTGGGTAACACAGCTCTCAGAGACAGGAGTTGTGTATCAGGAAAAATACACGACAGTACATGCATCCATTTTCTATAGACAGTAAATACAGTACAAAGAGTTGGCGTGTACTGATTAACATTGCCACACAAAGCACATGTAAATGTAAATGTTTTAGACATTTTGTGGGTACAGAATGGACGTACACCATAGGCACCATTTTCGTAGACAGCATATGTGCTTGGGCAGGGGAACCTTTTTGACTCAGAGCCATAAAAGTAAAATATTTAGAGTAGACATGTTTTTCAGTGAGAGCCGCACACACGCACGCACACACGCACACAAGCGCGCGCGCACACACACACGCATGTGCGCACACAAACACGCACGCACGCGCAGCCACTTTTCAACAAAATGTCAGAATGTATTATTTAAAATAACTTTGTGATAGTACTCACCATTTACATGAATGGTCTTCTGTTCCTCATGATTGGTAAAAATCCAGCCAAACGATCGGAATGAAAGTGAACTTGCTGGGTCCATATGCGAAGTTTCTGTGAACTAGCCTGCACACCACTTATTAGCTTCCACACTTGCTTTCTGCTGTCTCTCGCAGAAGTATATTGATGCTAACGTTCGCATGGGGCTCCTCAAAGTGTCACTGACATTCAACTGTTCCAACGATGGTATTGTTTCATTGCGAATTACAATCATTACTTTTTCTCTCCACAAAGTGAAGTGTACGATACTCGTCGGGCTTATTTAAGAGGGGCATTTACCTGTATAATCCAATCAAAATTGCACTTACCGCCAACTGCAGCCCAAACAGGAAATGAATAGCGAAAAGGCGAGAATATGTATTTAGTTTTATCGGCGAGCCATGATACATGTCTTGCACCGCTCTGACATACTTTTCCGTCACTCCAGACTTCCTCATGCAATGCCACAGCTCTTCTCTGGGCACCCTGTCACACGCTTTCTCCAGATCTACAAAGACACAATGCAATTCCTTCTGACCTTCCCTGTACTTCTCTATCAGTATTCTTAAAGCAAACACTGCATCTGTTGTACTCTTTTTTGGCATGTAGCCATACTGCTGCTCACAAATGTTCACTTCTGCTCTTAGTCTAGCCTCAACTACGCTTTCCCAGAGTTTCATTGTTTGGCTCATCAACTTTATTCCTCTGTGGTTAGTACAAGTCTGCACATCTCCTTTCTTCTTAAAAATGGGCACAAGTACACTTCATCTCCATTCTTCAGGCATCTGTTCACCATCTAAGATCTTGTTGAATAACCCAGTCAGGAACACCACCGCCACCTCTCCAAGACACTTCCATACCTCGATTGGTAAATCATCTGGCCCGAGTGCCTTTCCCCCCTTCATCCTCTTCAGCGCCCTCCTCACTTCATCCTTGCTAATGCTTGCTACGTCTTGGTCCACAACAGTCACGTCTTCTACTCTTTGTTCCTTCTCATTTTCCTCATTCATCAATTCTTCAAAGTACTCTTTCCATCTTGCCATCACACTACTGGCACCTGTTAATACATTGCCATCTCTATCCTTAATCACCCGAACCTGCTGCAGGTCCATCTTTGTCTCTCTGTCTCGCCAGCCTGTAAAGATCAGTCTCACCTTCCTTGCTGTCCAGCCGAGCATAAAAGTCATCATAGGCCTCTTGTTTAGCCTTTGCCACCTTTACTTTAACCGTGCGCTGCATCTCCTTGTACTGCTGTCTACTCTCGTCCGTCCTCTCACTGTCCCACTTCTTTTTTGCGAACCTTTTTCTCTGTATACACTCCTGCACCTCTCCATTCCACCACCAAGTCTCCTTTTCTACCTTTCTTCCACTCGATACACAAAGTACTTTCCAACCTGTGTCTCTGATTATGTTCGCTGTAGTTTGCCAGTCATCTGGAAGGACCTCTTGCCCACCCAGTGCTTGTCTTACCTCCTTCCTAAATGTCATGCAACACTCTTCCTTTTTCAACTTCCACCATTTTGTCCTCACATCAGCCTTTGGTTTCTTCATCTTCCTCACTGCCAGCGTCATCCTACACACCACCAACCTATGCTGTCTGGCTACACTCTGACCAACCACTACTTTGCAGTCACTGATTTCCTTTAGATGGCGCCGTTGACACAAAATGTAGTCTACCTGCGTACTTCTGCCTCCACTCTTATAGGTCACCCTATGTTCCTGTCTCTTCTGAAAGAAAGTATTCACAATAGCCATTTCCATTCTCTTAGCAAAGTCAACCACCATCTGTCCTTCAGCGTTCCTCGTCTGGAGTCCAAACCTGCCCATCACCTCCTCATCATCTTTGTTTCCTGCGCCAACATGTCCATTGAAGTCTCCACCAATTACAACCCTCGCAATTCTCGGGATGTTCTGTATGACTTCATCAAAGTCCAACCAAAATTTCTCCTTCTCGGCCAGCTCACATCCTACTTGTGGGGCATACCCACAAACAACATTGAATATCACACCTTCAATTTCTAGCTTCAGACTCATCATTCTATCTGATACTCTTTTACTTCTAAGACATTCCTAACAAACTCCTCTTTTAACATGACCCCAACTCCATTTCTCTTTCTGTCTTCACCATGATAGAACAACTTAAACCCTGACCCTAAGCTTCGAGGTTTGGTCCCTTTCCACCTGATCTCCTGGACACACAGTATGTCTACCTTCCTTCTCTGCATCATGTCAACCAGCTCTCAACCTTTACCTGTCATTTTTCCTACATTCAAAGTTCCTACTCTTAGTTCTATACTCTTGCCGTTTCCATTTCTCTCTTTTCCTCCGGGCACACCTCCCTCCTCTCCTTCTTCGACCAACAGTAGTCAATTTTCCACTGGCACCCTGAAGGTCAACAGTACCAATGGCGGCCGTTGTTAACCCGGGCCTCGACCGATCCGGTATGGGATTCAGAGGTTTGATTCGCATATTTGTTTTGGCAATTTTTTTTACGTCGGATGCCCTTCCTGACACAACCCTCTGCATCGATGGGAAGGTTTCTTCAGCCGTCATCTTATAAATTAAGACAACCCTCTGTATTTATGGGCTTGGGACCGGCACAATAGGACACTGGCTTGTGCCACCTTGTGGCTACATTGTTCAAAAACTTTTAGTATATGAACTAAATGTCTACAGTTTAGCTGGTGTATATAATGTAGAGTAACTTTACATTATAAACACTGTACTACAGTGTTTATTTTATTTTATTTTTATCAAAACTGTGTACATAGGTGAGGCACACAGTTCTCCTGCCTCATGACAGGGGGCGCTGGTGATTACAGTTTCTTCGTGTGCCTCCTTGGATGCAGAATAATAGAATTAGTGAGAGCAAGCTACAGTAAATAGTTCGCAAGTTAAGTGCAACCATCCAGTCATTTTTTTCGTGTTGCTTAGCCTTATTTTCAGAATGGAGGATTACATACCTAAATTGAAAGAAATAGAGAGACTTTTAAAACTGTTGCATGAATAACTGAAAGTTATTGATGCCTTTCTTCGGAAGGAGCGGTGCATTGACTTCATTTATAAGTAAAGGTAACACGATAATCACATTTTTTTTTAAATTCTTTTTTTCTATGCTACAGTTTATATAAAGAATGCTGACATGACATTTTAAACAAAACACGTTAACTGTTGCCAATCAAATGGTGAATAAGCGACTTTGTAGAGTTGATATGTTTGTAAATCTGACTGTGATGACGTCAGTGCCTCACCAGCCATGAACCTCACCGCACGTCACTGAATATCAGCAACTTTTCTTGGGACGGGGTGTACACCGAATGCCAAGATTCCGGATCCCAGGAATTCAACCTTTGAGATGCCAAGCATGCACTTGTCTGGGCACACAACCAGCTCATTGACCTCCATGAGATACAGAATGCCACGCACGTGGCCTCTGTGTTTCTCTTCGCTTCTGGAGTTGACCAGGATGTCATATATGTCGACAACATAGAAAGGAGGGTCATCGAATATCCATTCTATCATCTGCAGGGAGGAAGTGCCACGGTTCCTCAAGCTATAGAATGATGGTGGTCTTGGCAATTTCATCTGGATATGCGGGACCTGGAAGTACCATTTGAGAAAATTATGGCACCGTTCAACTGAGCTGTGAAGTCAGCCATGTTGGGCAGCAGGAAATGGCCAGGCAGCGATTCAGACAGCGAGTTTCCATGATCCAACAGGATTTCTCACCATGGGTAAAGGGATGCCCATGTGATGGAAAACCTTTGGTACAGGCCCATTTGCTCCATCGATGAGAAGGCCCGTTTGTTGCATTCTAGCTTCTCGGCAGACAGGTGTCGCAACTTGGAGGGAAACCCCAGACTGGAAGTATGACTATGCTGGTTTTGACAAAGTTTTGCATTGAACACAGAAATTCGCCCATGTCAAGCAGAAAGTCAGGCCCAGACAGGGCGTTGATCTGAAAGGTAGAACAATCCGCCATGCTTCAGAACAGCATTAAAGTGCTTTCACAAATATGATGGAAAGTATAGTTGCCGGATCCGTTGAAGGAACTTAATCACAGAATTTAAGAAGAACGTTAGAGATTATGGGTAGGCTGAAAGGTTTAGCTGCCAAACCACAAGGAAAATATCAACATCAATAAGATTGTCAGGCTGGTGGAAAACGCCGATTTGATGAAAAATGCAATTTTATTGTCCCCCACAGGGCTCTATCATTCCTGGGTATGAGCTTGTGCCTGTCACTTATGTTCATCTGCTCCTGGTATTATGCCATCGTTGCCATGGGAATTGCCAGCTGCATCTACAAATACATTGAATTCTGTGGGTAAGTATGTCCTCATACAATAGAGACTTTAAAGAATGGCTAAATATCAACTTGCACTATGACACCTATATACAGTATTGGATTGGATTTACCTTTTTAGTCTCGCAGTGGAGAAATGTAAGCAAAGTTTTGAATAGAAGATGAAAGGAATGAAAGAAGTAGAAAAACAAAATACATGAGCTGTATATATATATATATATATATATATATATATATATATATATATATATATATATATATATTGTAATGTCATGAGAGGCTAGGTCTCAGCGGGACAGGACAAGGAGCGCAATGGGCGACAGGTTTGAATACAAACAGAGGTTTTAATATAACAAAGGCAAGAATAGTGTCTCTTTCAATATTTAAATCATAATAAAGTCTCATCTGAGGTGAAACTGAAGACGGAGTTCTTTTCCATGAGTTTCTAGGCCTCACCCCTCTTGACGTCCTCCTCATGTAGCCTAGCCACCTTTACCAAGGTCCGAATCCAGCGTCCTGTTGTATGGTCCCAACTGGCAATGAGTTCCACGCGGCAATCAATTTCTCCACAGAGCACAGCAACAGAGCTTGTCTCCCCCGGGGCCACACTCAGAGGCTCTCCGCCTTAAAAGCCTTGCCTGCCAATCAAGCCGTGATCAGCCGCAGGTGTGGTGTTTGAATTGCTGATGGGGCCAAAACTCTCTCTGAAGCCATCTTAGGGGGATGTATTTGCCCTCCGGAACACAGCCTCTCGTGACATCACAATATATATATATATATATATATATATATATATTCATGTTAGGGTGGCGGGGGGTGCTAGAGCCTATCTCAGCTGTCTTCGGGCACGAGGCAGGGGACACCCTGAATTGGTTGCCAGCACCCCCCGCGACCCTAATGAGGAATAAGCGGTATGGAAAATGGATGGATGGATATTCATGTTAAATAAACTCTATGATTGTGAACTTCACACTACCCAAAAGCCATTTTATGTTTCATTTGAACAAGGTAGAAGAATAAATGAGGAAAAGATATGCAGAATTTTTGCCAGGTGAATGCAGCACAACAGTTCCTTCATCATTCCTCTTCTCCAGAGAATTTCCCTATTTGGGGTCAATGTGATATAGGAGCATTCTACAAATCCGGGACCGATTTCATCGATTCAAGATCTGATTTAATAGAGTCTTTCCATCTTGGTCATTGTCTTCATAATGTATATGTTGTCTATACGTCACTTTTCTTCCGACGTGCAATATTTCAGTTCTCCTCGTCACATGTCCAAAGCAACTCAGTCTCTCTGTTTATATTTTTAGTGAAACTTTTTTCCCCTTCACCAATTCTGTGTCACATCTGTTCCTTATTCTGCCTTTTATAGTAACTTCGGACATCTGTCAAACTTATTTTTCTCATTTCTTTTTTGTGTGGTGCTGCTTTTAATCTGTACATCATGGCTGATTTTTCCACTTCTTTACAGACTTTAGCTTTGAATTTTATGGTTACTCCTCTGTGCCATATGAACCTTTCTCCAGTTGTTCCAACTTCAACTGATTAACGATGGTTAATTTGGAACCTCGTACATTACCCGTACAAGCTGCAATGAGTCTGGTTTGGAACAGTTCTTTATGAAATTGACTTGCTAACAAATAAACTACTGTGTGACAGAGCTGAGAAAGAGTGGGGTGATGGGATACGTGGCATCTCCCTGAGCGCTGCTCGATTTGCTCTCATGAGGTTGGAGGAGGGAGCACCACACACCAAGAACTGGAGGTCAGTCACAGTCAAGCTAAGTTGTGATCATTTTGTGAACATATTTCTCAATTTCTGGTCAAGCTGGCTGTGCTTTAGCTGTGTACTCTTTTGCTGCTCAGGCCTCAGATCCTGGTTCTTGTCAGTATGGATGCCGAGCAAAATGTCGAGCACCCTCGCCTGATCTCGTTGACAAATCAGCTGAAAGCAGGGAAAGGTCTCACTATCGTTGGTACCTCTGTTCAAGGAAAATTCCTTGACAACTATACAGAGGCTCAAAGGGCAGACCAGGTCTCTGTCACACAGCACACAAGCCTCAAAGTGACCACACAGTTTGTGACGCTGTCTAACAACTACCGTTGATTCTTTGACCCATTCAAGTCTTTGCGAAAACTGATGGAGACAGAGAAGGTGAAAGGCTTCCCTCAAGTGGTCATATCCTCCAATTTAAGAGATGGAACATCCCACTTGATTCAGGTTGGAGGACTCGGAGGTTTGAAGCACAACACAGTGATGGTCAGTTGGCCACATAACTGGAAACAGCCTGAGTCCCACCAACAATTCCGCAATTTTATTGGTAAGTTACTCCTTGAGATAACCACTGTCTTTAATATTTCTAACTTGACGTGGCCATTGTCTACTTGACATTCTACCACATGAGGAATTTAGGAATTTAACTTGATCTTAATTTTGAATTTTATTTGATCGCATTTCATTAAAAAAAATAAATACAGAGCCACAGTTTGGAGTGTAGTACTACAGAACAGACAGAGCCAATTATCCTGTCACTTTTTGATTGCAAATGTTTTCCTACTGTTCACATGTAGAGGTTGTCAGAGAGACCACAGTGGCTAGTTTTGCCTTGTTGGTTCCCAAAAACATCTCTAGCTATCCGTCCAATGGGGAGCGCTTCACTGAAGGGCACATAGATGTATGGTGGATAGTCCATGATGGAGGCATGCTGATGCTTCTTCCTTTCCTGCTGCGTCAGCATAAGGTAGTAAATGCAAAAATGCAAAATAAGCTTTGGGTTATTAGACATCATCAGGATCCGATACTCTTCTTTTCCAACAGGTGTGGAGGAAATGCAAGATGCGCATTTTCACTGTGGCTCAGATGGATGACAACAGTATTCAGATGAAAAAGGATGTCATAACTTTCCTCTACCATCTGCGCATTGATGCTCAGGTGGAAGTTGTGGAAATGGTGAGATTGACAAGTGTATTTACTGGCCACATTTATTTTCAATTCCATAGGCAAATATTGTTTTATCTTAATAAAAAAGTGTATACTGTATAGGGTATGTTCTTGTTGTTTACTTGGGGAGTGGCACCCACGCTCCAAAATCACAATAGCCGCATGTCAGCTAATGTGTCATATACAGCAAGGTCAAGTGACTGATGAAAAGAAAGTAAAACTGCCAGTTTAAATGGTGCTCGTTCAAATTAGCTTGTTCTTTTTCCATGGGGAAATGTTTTCAGTTTCATATAACAAGGGAAGGTCCGTCCATGAAAAGGTTTCTTCAGCCGTCATCTGTAGTACAGATGACGGCTGAAGAAACCTTTTCATCGATGGACCACTCCTGTACGACTGAAAGCTTACACAGACGTAAGGGAAGGTTTGTCTATTTTAAGTAGATTTTGATTATTTTAAGTAGATTTTGATTTGTATAGAAAAAAAAAGCTTTTTGGAAGAAGCATTGCAAGTGAATGCTTTTGTTTATCAAATCAAGCTGGCTTTGCTGTTCATATTATTCGCTGTCTGCCTTAATCTGTCACATCAACACACATCAGACACGAGCGCTAAAACGGCACAACAAAAATGTCTCTTTTGTCTGTGTGATACCTATCGCCCAGCTCCACATCATCCGATGTTGGTTTTACCCTTTAATTTTGCCTATCAATCCCAGCACGACAGTGACATTTCAGCCTACACATATGAAAAGACACTTGTAATGGAACAGCGCTCACAGATCCTCAAGCAGATGCATCTGACCAAGAATGAGATGGAGCGAGAGGTGAGCATGTATTTCACATACTAAACCAAAGAAGAAAATGTTTATAACTAACCAATGGTTTCTAAAGGTATGCTCTCGGATAATGAACTCAATTGGTTGAGCAACAAGGCAAATTACCGAATGGAAAATTCTTCATTGCTTTCTTTGATGACTCCACAGATTCAAAGCATAACAGATTCGTCTCGCGGGTCCATCCGGCGTAAAAAATCATCTGCTTCACGCCCACAACACAGCACTGAGGAAGGAGCCAGAGTTAGCGAACATCCAGAAGAGGAGGTACAGGCCATCTTAAATAATTTTTCAGTTGATCTTGGATGGATCAAAGCTGACACTTAACAAGAGGCAAAGTACACTTTGGAATGGTCGAGTGTCAATCACAGGGCACAAAACTCTAAATGTTCTAAACACACTGTCAGATATGTTTGCTCGGACACTGTGAACAAAGGCTAGAACACAGGAAGACTGTCTTTGACTGCCGGCAAGGGATGCAGCCATTCATGACCAAAGCCCAACCTCTGTAGCCCTCTGCTATGTTATTAATTGAGAGTATATGCAAATTTAAAGGACAACCGACGAAGTTGTGTCCATAATTTGTAAAATTGTTTCAAATGACTTCTACTGAGCGTATTTCACAAAGATTCCATATAGCTATATTTTATGTTTTAAGACTTGCGCTGAATATTCAGGAAGTCTTGTTTTTGAGTTGGTGACGATTCCTGACGTCACGTCACGGAAGGAACGCCCCTGACTGAGAAAAGGACACACAATGCGGTACTTTGTTTGGTCTGAAAACTTCGTGTTCATCCGTGTTGATGGCGAAGTTAGAAGGAAAATACATAAATAACGGGATGGTGAATCGTTGTGTGTTGCACCAAGACAACTATTTGATATTCACTGACACAAATTCCCAGCAGACATAATAAGCCCATTTCCAACGGTGCTTTGGCGCCATCTTCTGCATTTTCTGGGTGCTACATTTCTGTCCAGATGCATCAAAATGACAGGGAATAACTTCTTTAATCGATTGCAAAAATTTAAGCTTTCATCTTCAGAACTATTTGAATCATATTCATTACTGGATGAGTAACAAGAAACATCTCCGACTCTGAAGCCATTGTTTTGATTCTCGAGTCTTGGCGTGATATCACGAACAAGGGTGCGGGACCTTCTGAAACTGGCCACTTCCGAGTTCAATTTGAAGTAGTTTTTGGACACTTTAACTCATTTTTATTGGTGTTTTGCATTTCACTAAAAATACCATCCTGCGTGTTTTGGGTATTTTAGATGCTATAAAACGTTCTTCTGATGTCAGTTAAGAAACAAAAAAGTGGTGTCGGTTGTCCTTTAAGTGATACATTAGGAAAATAGTCTTCTTGATTTGAATACCACACCTCCGGACGTCCCAACCAACCAACATCCATAAGCCAACAGAACTTTTTTACAGAACATTTTAATGGGTTGTCTTTCCATGAACTGATAGATTTGTAACCTGGCTAATGAGTTCTTCCTGTGAAGGAGTTTACCAAGTCCTAAATTCCGCCCAAGTTCTCCTACTTGAGGATGACAGTTTAACAGGCTGTGTCTGTTCACCTCAGATTGAGCCCAGATTGTCTGTGCTTCCATTGTGGGCCATGTGTGTGGCTAACTCAGCACACAACAGCATTAAACGTTTAAATACGATAACTTCTATTCTGTCTTTTCTCTATCACACATGGCAATTATTCTTCAAATAGTCTTGCGTTTGGCTGTATTCGATGTGCAGTGTTTTCCCTATGCTTACATCGGTATTCTCCTTCGACAACAGCTTCTTCCCATATCCAAAAACATGCAGTTAGCGGTTCATTGAAAACTGTCCATAAGTGAGAATGCAGAGTGTGAATGCCTGTTTCTCCATATACTCTGTGATTAGTCCGTGACCAGTTCAAGGTGTACTCTGAAAGTCAATTTGGCTCCAGATGGCTGTGGGCAGCCTTGTTAACCAGGTTCGGCCATTCCAGATAATTAACTTATTTTCCTCAAATTTCCGGTGGCGACATCGCCCATGGTAGAGCCTGACGTAATGCCTTTCTAGGTGGGTGTCTGTTTTATTTTTTCACTCTATTCTTATGCTCTGTCTTTCTGTGGCTGTTTGCTCAAAATAGGTCCAGCTGATCCATAATAAGAACGCCTCAACACCAGCCAGCCCAACCAGCCTCACTGCCCCGATCGGAGTTGGAAGAACCTGGACAGATAATAAGGAGGTGGGCAAGGGGAAGAATCTGGAGGCGGGCAAGGACCCCTTTAGCATGAAACCGTGAGTTGTCTCAAAGCATATTACACAAAAGAAACCTCCCAACAAACACCATTGGTTGGATTTATCTTGGAAATAAAATGTGACTTAACTCTTCCATTTCCATTATTATTTAGTTATAGGTGAACTCATACACAAAAACCAACATCGGACATACGCATTAGTAGGTTTATATGAAATACTTGAATCTACATAAACATGACTGTGTTATTAGACCTTCATTTATCCATTTAAGCATGAATCTAGTAAAATAAAGAAAAATACCTCATACAACAATAAATAAAACAAACAAAAAACATATAGAGAGCGAAAGAGAGAGACAGAGAGAGAGAGAGAGAAAGAGAGAGAGAGAGAGAGAGAGAGAGAGAGAGAGAGAGAGAGAGAGAGAGAGAGAGAGAGAGAGAGAGAGAGAGAGAGAGAGAGAGAGAGAGAGAGAGAGACATAAAACTTAAAATACACCTTACCTCCCATCATGTGGGCAGTTCTCATAATGGAGGTGCGATGTTTACGCTCCTACCACTGGAGCAAGAGTAATTCTGCAAAAATTGAACACTCATCCATTAGCTAGTTACACACATACAGAAAGATCGGTCCAACTTTCAAGCCCCATTTAGTCATCGCTCCCCTTTCACTTAACACTTTTGCCGCTGATTTTCCTCAGAAACGCACGCGGCTACACATAGATGATGCTCCATGTGGCCGCAGATCACCTCAACCCTTACATTGTACCAGCAAACGCCGATACTCTTCTCCAACGAACAATCCATACGATGTACAATGCAGTTGATTTAGTATTGGCACATGGCACACACAGAGAAAAAAAGGCAGTGGAAAATTTTATGTGAGCTGGACAGTGTGAAAGGCCTAACAGCTTCTTGTATAATCTGTTCTTTGTATATCAAACATTATTTTCTCCCTCGTGACACGCTGCTACAGGGAATGGGAAAACTTGTAAGTATGACGGTGTCTCACTGAGACTGAGTGTTTGATCCAAGTAACTACATCCTTTTGTCCAATGTTTCCTGCATAAGGAACCAATCTGACGTGAGACGCATGCACACAGCTTTGCGACTCAATGAGGTCATCACAAAAAAGTCCAAGGAGGCCAAGCTTGTTCTACTCAACATGCCTGGACCCCCCAAAAATCGTACAGGTGAAGAAAACTGTATCCTTGCAGTGTGTACCGACCGGGATAACCGGTATAAAAAAAAATCATAACATTTAACGCCTTCATCATGAAATGTAAACGATGTGGAGCAGTTCCATCATTTGTATTGTTCATTAGTGCGTTAGTCTTTGTTCATCCTTCACTGAGGCCGCTTTCCAGACATGGAGTTCCTGGAAGTCCTCACAGAGGGTCTAAATCGAGTTCTCCTTGTCCGTGGAGGGGGACGTGAGGTCATCACCATCTACTCCTGAATATATTTTATCCAGAGGTTCTGCCCGCGACACCTAGCGAGTCTCACAAAACCTCCCTCAAGGATGAGCCGTGCATTCAACAGCATTTCACTATGACTTTTAGTCCCACTCCTTCATGAAGAATGTTCCCAGTTTTTTTATTATTCTCGCGTGTTGTTTGAATATTGTCGATATTTATTCATTGTGAAATATTTCTACAGTATTTGTTGTTTAGTTGTTTACATGGAGGCACACAGGTTAAGTGACACTAGACTCAACATCAACTTGATATTTATTTGTAACAGGATGTTAACAAGCAGTCAGACTACATTGTAATCTGTAGAACTAAAACCTGATTGCCTGGTTAAATGTCAACAGTCAAAGATAATAATGATCATGAGATATCACCTGAAGAAAGTTCATGTTTGAATAACCGATTAAAAAAAACAACCTTTGAGTGTTTTTTTACCACCACTACTGTACTATCAGTTGTAGGCAGCCCGGTAGATAGTTAAGTGGTTAGCACTTCGATTGCATAGCAGAGGTTGTGGGTTCAATTTCCGCTCCCTGAGTGGCGGTTGCATGTACTCCTTAGGCATGCGTAGGTTTTCCCGGGGTCCGGTTTCCTCCCACATTCCAAAAACATTCATAGCAGGCTGATGAAACACTCAAAATTGTCTTTACGTGTGAGCGTCAATGTTCCTTCGTTTCTGTGTGAGGATAAAGGGGTTCAGAAACTGCAATGCATGAATGGATGAATACCATCAGTACTGATCGTTGAACTTTCTGAAACACATTGCCAAAGTTGTTGCCTCAATTGCTTTCAACAAATGCAAGTGAATCTTAGTGGATGACTGGGGTTGTGGAGTTCTTTTCCATTATTAAAGCAGTGTGTTCAATTTTCCCTTTCAACACACAGAAACAAGGATACATATAAAAATGTTATAGCCCATTGGTGTATGTGAGTGTGTAGAAGGATTGGGTGAGTGTGTTTTTTGTGTAAAACTGTACAAAATAAATTCTGTAAATAAATATCATTTTAGACGTAGGAAAGTAAATTGTCTGGTAAGGTTTGTGTGTGTGTGTGCGTGTGTGTGTGTGTGTGTGTGTGTGTGTGTGTGTGTGTGTGTGTGTGTGTGTGTGTGCGCGCGCGTGTGTGTGTGTGTGTGTGTGTGTGTGTGTGTGTACGTGCGCGTGCGTGCGCGCGTGTGTGTGTGTGTGCGTGCGTGCGCGCGCGCGTGTGCGTGTGTGTGTGTGTGTGTGCGTGCGTGTGTGTGTGTGTGTGTGTGTGTGTGTGTGTGTGTGTGTGTGTGTGTGTCTGTGTGTCTGCGTGTGTGTGTGTGTGTGTGTGTGTGTGTGTGTTCCTCTATTCAATTACAAGTTATCGAAAGAAGTGGAGTAACTAATTTAGTGAAGAAAATTACCACCACTACAAAAGTCTGACAAGTTTCGACCTGCGGTTAGAGGTTGTTACAGACCACAGAGGTTTTACAACGGATGCAATGGAAAAAAAACACTAATACTGTTGGTCAAAGTGAAAGTTCATTTACTGAACAACCTAATGGCCAAATTGGCCACAATCAGTTTTCTCCCAACAGAAGATAAAATACTTAGTTGAAATGAGGATACAAGCGCGAGTGCAATGTAATAACACTGTTCAATTCAGAGTCTGTTATCAAAGATGCTTAAACCCTCAATAAACAACAGTATGAAAAGCAATCCATTTTTATGAGGCAAACCAAAGTTCAGATTACTGAATATTTTGACTAGTTTGAGTGGGAGCAGACTTGAACATTGTCCTCCCTTATCTGAATTGATGATGCGTGTAATCCTTGCTTCAAATGAAATTATTTGAGCTCTGACAATGAAGCCAGGTGCGAGCAGCCTGCGAATGAGGCTGCCCGTGTTTATTTTTGCAGCAGAAGTGATGATTTTGTGTATGTTTGCCACTTTTGTCACATATGACAACCACACCGATGCCAGATTTCAAACCAATGAGACTAAGGCCATGGACAATGCAGTACACAAGGATTATCCTTTTTTTGCCGACATCCAGGTGATGATATTCCTCGGCTTTGGATGCCTCCTGGCATTCTTCCGACTCTATGGATTCGGAGGAATGGTTTTCAACTTTCTTGTCGCTAGCTTTAGCATCCAATGGGCCATTCTAGTGCAGGGGTACTTCCAGTTCAGTCAAGATGGGAAGATCCAACTTGGTGTGATCAATCTCATCAATGCAGAGTTTGCCTGCGCCGTGGTGCTCATCTCTTTCGGGGCAGTACTGGGCAAGACTAGTCCGCTGCAGCTGCTGGTCATGGCTCTCCTGGAGGTGCCGGTATTTGCAGTCACTGAATGGACAGTGCTGAAGTACCTGAAGATAAACGATGCTGGAGGCTCCATCTTGATTCACCTCTTTGCTTGTTATTTTGGTTTGGCAGTCACCTTTGTGCTGTACAGACCATGTCTCAATGAAGGTCACGCCAAGGAGAATAGCAGCTATCAGTCCGACATCATGTGCATGATGGGGACCTTGTTCCTCTGGGTGTTCTGGCCCTCCTTCAACTCAGCATTAACCCTAAAAGGCGATGACCAGCACAGGGCCATCCTCCACACCGTTCTTGGCCTTTGTGCCTCCACCCTCACGGCCTTTGCTCTATCTGCACTACTCAACAAAAATGGAAAACTCAGAATGGTAGACATCCAGAATGTGACCTTGGCTGGAGGCGTGACGGTCGGGGCCTCCGTGGATATGATGATTTCCCCTGCCTCAGCATATGCCCTGGGGATGGTAGGCTGCATCGCATGCATGCTAGGCTACAGGTACCTGAGCCCTGTCTTGGCACAACGCTTCCGAATCCAGGATCAATGTGGAATACATAATTTGCACGGTCTAACGGGACTCATATCTTCCGCTGCTGGGATTTGTGCAATAATGGTGGCAAAAGAAGAAGTCTATGGCCCTAGTATGTATGAGACTTTTAGGCACAGAGCCCCAAAAGAAGGTGATCCCAAGTTGCTTGAGCTGCAAGCATTGATTCCTGGACTGCAGTCAGGTTTGGGACGGAGTGCCGGAGAACAGGCTCTCTTCCAGGTGGCTGCCATCTTCTTTACCATAGCAGCGGCCGCCCTTGGAGGCATGCTCACAGGCATTGTATTGAAAATCCCTTACCTCTCCTCACCTTCAGATGATTTATGTTTTGATGACAAACTATATTTTGTTATGCCCCCGGATAGTTACTCGCCACTGAAACTCAACAAAGACACACATGAAGAGGAAACTGTTGCCTAACTCATCATGCTCTCCTAATGGAAATAATGACAAGAAAATTGTCTTGTGAAAGATCTTCAAAATAATATTTTGTGATGACACGATATATTTTGCTGTCATTGTATTTATTGCCCTAGAAAATTTAATATTTATTTTTTTTTAATTTAGATAAATATGAACATGAATATTTTGTTTGGTAAAGAGACACATCACAATTTTGTGTCATTGACAAAGTAATATTGCAATCCGTCTAACAGTAAATGAGTGAATAGTAAAAGTATTTGTAATGCGATCATAAGCATTCATCGACATCTGTGTTATTCTTTCTTTCATGATTAAAAAAATATTTACTATCAAAATATGATCACCTGATTATTTTACAAGATCCGCACAATTCACCACAACATTGAAAGTTATTTTGATGAAAAACCGATTCAATCGAAATTGGAAGTCACAGAAATAGACGCTGTACATATGACGGGAAAATTAATGACACACATGCTTCCTCGTCTACTGGGTTTTTATGTCGAGTTAAATAGTTCTTTAACATCTCTGCTTGTGCTTCTTTTTGATTTTGTTGCTGCGATTACTGTTCCTCGTTGTGCAACCTGAAATTACAAACGTTGTCAAAACAGGTCCCTGAACACAACAATGACGTCGCTAAAGGGTTTTGTCCTTAACAGACACGATAGTGACATCTAGTGGCCACTTTAAGAGTACATACAGTACTGATTATTTGCGGGAAGGCCCTTACCTTCCCTTTACTTAAAATGTCGAATCATTCGTATGGTGTTTTACCCATTCACTCTTTCGAGATTCCGCCATGACGTCCAGAGACCAAACGGTACTTCGTTTGTGTGAATGTGGTGAAAACACAGAGAATTCTCAAGATGTTCAACTTGTGTTATCAGTGACATAAAACTACATATTTATGGCATTTACAGTTTCACAACATCAAGTTTTGCAAACAGAGGTAACAATTTGACCTGAAACAACCTCAGTGCACAGCACACAAATGTTGAAACACCTTATGACTTATGGGTCAGCTTGGTGGAGTGGCCAGACAAGTGGCAGAAATTCTTCCGGCAAGTGCTTCCTCGCCCTTGACAAATCTTCATTCAGGCCACACGGCTCACCTGTTTACTGGTTTCGGTCATGTGATGACCTTATGCGCATTAGAAGTCGGTTTATCATGGAATCTGGGTCCTACCAATTTAGAGCAGGACAAGGGAACACTGGTTCTAGATGGCTGTATCCTGCCTGTTTTAGATCCCTAGCTTCCTATTCCAACATGTTTGATTCCAAAGATCAGCTCATCAGCAGGTGCTGGAGAGGCCTGAAACAATCATGGGCAATTGAATCATCAGGATGTGGGCAATTGAATCATCAGGATGTGCTCGTCTGTCAATCACCGCCCCGCCGTGGAGCAGCATTATTCTGATAAATTGATTGCATTTACTAATGGCTTCAAGGATCCAAACCAAATGTGCCGGTGCCACTTTCCATTACAGAGTATCAATTTGGCATTAACAAGTGAAGGACTACAGTTCATTTGTCAGTTTCACGACTGATAATTGGAAGCATTACATTGGATACAGAAGGATAATCTTGATAAGACAGCAGTCACATCAGCCTAGCAGGCCTCACAAGCTGTTGAGTCAAGGCGTTTAGAATTGATTGACAGAATACAACATTGTTTGTACAGGATTAACAACAAATGATTGAGTGTAGCTTTTATTTGTTCCTGCGCATGTTGGATGAGAGGGCAATGAAACTGCTGACATTCTGGTTGAACAAGCTTAAAACTGAATCCAATAATTCATTTAAAGGACAACCGACGTCTCTGGACAAGTTGTGTCCATAATTTGTAAAATGGCTTCAAATGACTTCTACTGAGCGTATTTTACAAAGATTCCACCGCATATAGCTATATTTTACGTTTTAAGACTCGTGCTGAATATTCCGGAAGTTTTGTTTTTGAGTTGGTGACAAGTCCGTACGTGACGTCACCGAAGGAAGACCCCTGACCGAAAAAAAAGGACACATAGTAGCAGTCCTTCCATCATGTCAATGCTTATTTGGTCTGAAAACCTCGTGTTGTGCCAGAAGAGGGCGTCCTAGCTCCATATAAGGAATTTATCAGCCTGTGGAAACGCAATACACTGTCATGTCTACAAGAGGTTGCCATTTTCTGCCTCCTTTTTTGTGATCCATTTCGCCCCAATGTTGCCTCAAAATGGCACGGAATACGTTCTTTAATCGATTGCAAACATGTATGCTTTTCTCTTCAGAACTACAGTAAAGTCTCGTTATATTGATATCGGATATATCGATAGTCCCGGTTATATCGATACTATTTCTATGCACGCACGGAGAAAATTACATGCAAACAGGGTCGGATATATCGATGGTCCCTGTTATATCGATATTTTTTCGGACTCCCTTGAATATCGATATAACGAGACTTTACTGTATTTGAATCATATTCATCACTGGGTGTGTAACAAGAAAGCATATACTCCGAATCTGAAGCCATTGTTTTGATTCTTCAGCAATGCAAGACGTCTTGGCGTGACGTCACGAACTGGAGGCGGGACTTTCTGAAAATGCCCAATTCGCAGCTCAATTTTTTTGCAGATTTTGGACACTTTATGTCATTTTTATTGGTGTTTTGCATTTGAATAAAGATATCATAATGCGTGTTTTGGGTATTTTAGATGTTATAAAACGTTTTTCTGATGTCAGTTAGGTAACAAAAACGTGACGTTGGTTGTCCTGTAAGTTTTAGGGGTAGGGGTAGAGGTAGGGGGGTAGGGGTAGTGGTGGTGGTAGGGATAGGGGCAGGGGTAGTGGTAGGAGCAAGGCTAGGGGTAGAGAGGAGGAGGAGGTGGAGGAAGAGGAGGAGGTGGAGGAAGAGGAGGAGAAGGAGGAGGAGGAGGAGGAGGATACGAGCTGACACAAATTGCCATCAGACAAATCAGCCCATTTCCAACGGAGCTTGGGTGCCATCTTGTGCATTTTCTGGGACGCTACATTTCAGTCCTGATCCCTCAAAATGACACTGAATTACTTCTTTAATCGATTGCAAACACTGATGCTTTCCTCTTCAGAACTATTTGAATTACAGTAAAGTCTCGTTATATCGATATTCTCAGGAGTTAGAAAAAATGTTGATATAACCGTACTGTCCATATATCCGTCATGCGCCGAACTGCATTAACAAAAGCCGCCAAAAGAGGGCATCCAAGCGCCATATAAGAAACGGAGCTGGCCATGAGCTCGCCATTTTGTGCCTCTTTTTTTGGGTGAGAGAAGTTCCCCCAATGTTGCCTCAAAATGGCACATATTTCTTTAATCGATTGCCTACATGTATGCTTTCCTCTTCAGAACTACAGTGTATTTGAATCATATTCATAACTGGATGTGTAACAAGAAAGCATATTATCCGAATCTGAAGCCATTGTTTGGATTCACAAGCAATTAAGACGTCTTGGCGTGAAGTCATTTTTATTGGTGTTTTGCATTTGAATAAAAAGTGACATCGGTTGTCCTTTAATACACAGTATGGAAATTTTCAAAATCATCACGCTTCAGCAGACAAAACAAGAAACATTGTTGAAAAAAACAATTGCATTCATATACAGTACAGTGGGCATGTATATAACACAACAGGGAAACTGCAACGCTTACATCTTACTGTATTATGTATGCAATTTAAAAAAAGTCATCAATCTTCTTCTGCTTCCCATTTTTACCTTTTAACACAAACACGTCAATCTCGTCTGCTCCACAAGAGCTAGCGTCTGAAAATGAAAATGGCTCTGCTACACGGGAGCTGGTCACGTAACAAACTCACGTGACCAAGTCGACCAATGGCGCGACCGATGGCGTGTATCATATAAACATAGCAAAATAGCCGGCGGGAGATGAAAAAGAGCACCGTAGTAACCGGATTATCGTAAAAACCACGAATCGTACTAAATGGTACTAATTATACATAAAAAGACTAGAATTGTGCACAGGAAATGAAAATAATGTCGTAATAAGCAGTATTATCAATATTGTGGCGGGCACTAGGACCAGGCATCTCACCCAGCAGGTGCAGAGGAGGGGGCGGTTCATGTTACATATATTACACTGCTTTTGCTGTTCAGTTTAGATCCACTTGTTAGCCGTTGGAATAAACACGTCTCCACATTTAGTCGTGTGTGCTCATTCCTCAACGGCTACACTGGTGACCCCGACGATGGAAATGTTCATGGCAACGGACGAAGATGTATCTTCTACGGCCATGTCGCCACGACCGGCGCCCAAACTCGCAGCTGCCGCCTACGCCGCGAAGTTGCCCGGCTTTGTGGTTCCAGCATGTGGAAGCACTTTTCCACCTACGAGGCGTCACGACAGATGACCCAAAATATTACATGGTCGTGGCGTCCCTCGACCAACCGACAACGCATCGCATGATGCAACTTCTGCGCGCACCTCCACGATGCGGGAAGTACGACGCGCTCAAACAACTGCTGCTCCGGCGGTTCACGCTATCGGCCTCCGAGAGAGCAGACAGACTTCTTTCGCTTCCCGGACTCAGCGACGGAACAGCAGTGGATCTAATGGACAAAATGCTGTCGCTGTTAAATTCGGATGATGGCGGATTCCTTTTCCCCCACATTTTCCTTCGCCAGCTACCACCCGACGTGCGCGCCGTGCTCGCTAACTCGACGTGCCTAGCCACCGGCGACTATAGTGGCTTGGCGGAAGAAGCAGATCGAGCGCTTCTGGCGATACGGCGGTTAACCGTGCAAATCGATCCGACCGTCGTGGCCGCAGTGGGATCGCAGAAGCGGCGCGGGAAAGCCACCTGCTATTTCCATCAGCGGTTTGGCGCCAAGGCTCGACGCTGCGCACCTCCCTGCTCCTACGAGACGACGGGAATCTTCAACGCCCGACACACAGTAGCAGGCGTGGACGCCAGCAACGAAAGCGAGCTGCTTTTCGTCACGGACTCCTCGTCAGGAAGACGTTTCCTTGTGGACAGCGGGGCACAAGTAAGCCTGCTGACGCCCACCGCTGCGGACAAGATGGCAGGTGGATGCGGGCCTGCCTTGTGCGCAGCTAAAGGCTCGCCCATCGCTAACTTCGGTTCCAGGTCGGTGACTGTGCGTTTCCACCATTGCACATGGTCCCCAAAAGTGACGGTTCTTGGCGGCCGTGCGGTGATTTTCGTCGGCTTAATAATGTAACCACACACGACCGTTACCCAATTCCGTACATCCAGGACTTTTCCGCACGTTTGGCCGGAGCCGTGATCTTTTCCAAAGTTGACCTCGTTCGCGGTTATCACCAGGTTCCGGTACGGGCAGAAGATGTGCCAAAAACTGCAGTGATAACCCCTTTTGGCCTTTTTGAATTCCTCCGTATGCCTTTTGGCCTGAAGGGGGCGGCACAGACCTTTCAGAGACTGATGGACTCAGTCTTGCGAGGTCTTGATTTTGTATTTGTCTATCTAGACGACATCCTTGTGGCCAGCCCTTCACCGGAGGAACACCTGTCGCACTTAACCGAAGTTTTCAAGCGCCTTGATTCTCACGGCCTTATAGTTAACCCTGTTAAGTGCCAATTTGGTCTGTCCAAGATCGATTTCTTGGGGCATCGCATTTCTCCACAGGGCGCCATCCCCTTACCCGCCAAAGTGCAAGCAGTGGTGGATTTCCCCCGCCCGGCCACAGTTAAGGCTCTGCAGGAGTTTTTGGGCATGATCAATTTTTACAACCGGTTTCTTCCTCACGCAGCCGACCTCCTACAACCCCTCTACGGCGCCTTGAGAAAAAACAAGGCTAAAGACCCCGTCAAGTGGGCACCGCAATGAGCACAATCCTTCCAACGGGCCAAGGAAGATCTTGCGGGTGCAACTCCTCTGGTCCACCCAATCTCAACCGCACAGGTGGCTTTGACTACCGACGCGTCTGATGTTGCCGTAGGGGCGGTGGTTGAGCAGCTTGTGGAGAACGAATGGCAGCCCCTTGCATTTTTCAGTCGGAAGCTGCAAGATAATGAACGCAAGTACAGTGTTTTCGACAGAGAGTTGTTAGCACTCCATCTTGCAACGCGCCATTTTCGTTTCCTCCTCGAGGGGCGCCGGTTTACCGCATATGTGGATCACAAACCACTCACATTCGCCATGTCAAAGGTGACTGAACCGTGGTCGGCCCGACAGCAACGGCATTTGGCGGCCATTTCTGAATTCACAACAGACATTCAGCACGTGGCCGGCAAATGTAACCCTGTGGCCGATTGCTTGTCACGCGCGATTGTGTGTCCAGTCCAGCTCGGGGTGGATTTTTCAGAGATGGCCACCGCCCAATCTGAGGATCCGGACATCCACGAACTCAAGGCAGCAGGCACAGCCCTGAAACTTGAGAAGGTGGCAGTGTGTGAAGGGGGTCACGCTCTCCTCTGCGATGTGTCTACGGGTCGCACTCGTCCCGTGGTTCCGCAGGAGTGGCGTCGGCGAATTTTTGATTCTATTCATTCCCTCTCACACCCTGGCGTCCGGGCGTCAGTCAAACTACTTGGGGCCAAGTTTGTCTGGCCTGGGTTACGAAAGGACGTCAGGAAGTGGGCAGCTGCATGCGTGGCATGTCAGCGCGCCAAAGTCCACAGGCACACCCGAGCAAACCTGGAAACTTTTCCAATTCCGGACAGGAGATTTGACCACGTCCATGTGGATCTGGTCGGGCCCCTCCCTCCTTCACAGAGTTGCACACATCTCCTCACCATGGTCGATCGAACCACTAGGTGGCCAGAAGCAGTCCCCCTGTCCTCCACGACCTCGGCAGATATTGCCCGCGCATTTCTGTCGTCCTGGGTCGCACGTTTCGGCACGCCATCCGATATCACTTCGGACAGAGGCCCCCAGTTTGTGTCCGAGCTCTGGTCGGCCATGGCGCAGTCCTTGGGTGTGCAGGTACACCGCACTATGGCCTACCACCCGCAGGCTAACGGGATGTGCGAACGCTTCCACCGGTCACTGAAAGCCGCGCTAAGGGCCGCGCTGTCGGACGGTAACTGGGTCGACCAGCTTCCGTGGGTCCTGCTCGGGTTACGTTCGGCCCCTAAAGAAGACCTTAACGCCGCCCCCGCAGAGTTAGTGCTCGGTCAACCACTCCGCGTTCCTGGTGAATTTCTGCCTGAAGCTTCGGGTGCACCTTCATTCCCCCTTTTGCCAGCAGAGCCCCTGACTCCAGCACCAATTCACCACTGCGTCCCCAAAATATTTGTTCCGTCTGCCCTTAGGTCAGCCCGTTTCGTCTTTGTGCGTCACGATGCCCACCGCTCTCCCCTCCGACCGCCGTACGACGGCCCGTTTAGAGTGCTCGAACACGGTGAAAAGAGTTTTGTGCTCGATATGGGTGGGCGGAGGGAGGGAATTTCAATAGACAGGCTCAAACCGGCTCATTTAGTTGCAGGCGAGGACGTTTCGCCGGCCCAGGCCCCACGTCGCGGACGCCCTCCGAAACCTCCAGCCTCACCGCGGCATGCCAGGGTTGAGTGTCGTTCCCCCACTGAGGTCTCGCCCGAATCACCTTCACCACCGAAAGACGGACTGCGTAGTCGTTGGGGCAGGCTGGTTAAGCCCCCTGCAAAATTTTCACCTTGACCTTCCTTCTGGGTGTTCTGGGGGGGGCTGTGTGGCGGGCACTAGGACCAGGCATCTCACCCAGCAGGTGCAGAGGAGGGGGTGGTTCATGTTACATATATTACCCTGCTTTTGCTGTTCAGTTGAGATCCACTTGTTAGCCGTTGGAATAAACACGTCTCCACATTTAGTCGTGTGTGCTCATTCCTCAACGGCTACAATATAAACAATATCGATATAACAATACTTTACTGTATATTCATAACTGGATGAGTAACAAGAAAGTATCTTCTCCGAATCTGAAGCCATTGTTTTGATTCTCGAGCTAGGCAAGACGTCTTGGCGTGACCTCACGAATAAGGGGGCGAGACCTTCTGAAACTGGCCATTTCCGGTGTCATTTTGAAGTCGTTTTTGGACACTTTAAGTCATTTTTATTGGTGTTCTTCATTTGACTAAAAATATCAGCCTGCGTGTTTTGGGTATTTTAGATGCTATAACCGTTTTTCTGCTGTCAGTTAGGAAAAAAATGGTGTCGGTTGTCCTTTAACTCTCTGCTTTTATTTCCTGCCTTTCTTGTGCTTCACACTCCGGCCAGTTAGATGGCGATAATCCATCAAACGTTGAGTTGCCAACCAACAAATACAAGAAGTCAAGAAGACGAAGAAGAAGGTTGGACGTGGAGTGAGGTATAGGCCACGACCCCCCTGTGCTTCTTTTCACCGACTACGAATCTAAAACGTCTTACACTCATTGAACTTATTTCTGCCATATTTTAGTTGGATCTACCGAACGGGACGGTTCAGAAGAGGCGTTTCGGCGGGACATTGGCTTTCATATTTTGACACTTCCTCACATTTTCACCCTTTCCTTACGGTAACGTCATTGTCTTTGCGTAGGCTCGCGTTTGGAAGTTAGCTGGGCGTTTTTTAAGAAACATTTTGGAACATTAGCATTTCGCTGTTGTTTCTTAAGCATTTGCCCTTACTGTGTTTACTGTGTGTCCGTATCACATGAGACCTTTGTGTATGTCCATGTCCATTGGCGCGGATTTGGGTTTGTAGACCAACGTGGGGCAGTTGTTGACAACAACAGGCCCAAGCAGCTAATTAGCATTAGCATGTCACCGTGGCCGCCATTACGTCTCTCAGGATACAGTGCGTGCATTTGGTTAAACGTGTTCGATGTTCGTTTTCTATTTGGAATTTCGACTTTTACAGAGCGTTAAGCCGTTGCGTAGAGTTAAAATAAATATTGTTTAACCTGACCCCACTTTTAGGTAGGGAAAATATATTTTGTTTTTATTTTGCGCACTGTAATTCGCCGCGCATAATATCTACCTACCACAATACGTATTACTAAGAAGTGTGAATTCCTGTCTTTCAGGTTCAGTGTTAAAGACGAGATCACTTGCTATTGTGAGTTGATTGTGTTCCTCGTGTTCAAAGTAGTGAACGAACTCACCCTCTGAACTTTAGGATCGTCATGGCAGACGATTTTGATGTTGAGGCCATGCTGGAGGCACCATACAGAAAGGTGGGTGGATAGGTCTAAGAAATTGAGCTTATGTTCTACACTTGACCAGTTCCAAGTAATTGCAACTGTGACAACGTTTACATGAATATTGTGTGGTGTGTTTAAGTAAAACGCTTTAAGTTTATAAATAAATCCGCATCTATCTCTCTTTATAGACTTCCCTATTGATATCTCACCTCTACTCCCATGAATTCATCTTTGATTCCACTGTGAACTGTGAAAAAAAGGAAGGTAGTTATTGTGCATATACTGATGTACTGTGGTTCACCATAGGACTAAGAGAGTCGACCTCAAACATGCAGGCCCTGTTCGGTTATAACCAGGTGACAACAAATGAGTGGCAGGCCCCTGTTACCTGGCCAGCAAAGTTGGCAGTATTCAGATTTATAACCTGCCTTTACAGCTCAACAGATGGCAATAGGAAGGCTGTGCAAGATTGGATCTGTACTTTGACAACTTTGGAAAGCAGATTGGTGTCTTTTCACAGACCCATCCCGGTAAATAGCTAGTTGCCGTTTTGGGATTAAGACTTAGAAACGTGACAGTCTTGACATTGTTAAAACACGTTTCTTTTACTTATAAATATGAATACTGCCCCTTTGCCTCATTCAGCCTTAATGTGCATCAGCATCATGATTTTGCATGCTCCACAACACTAGATATGAATCTAGCAATACTTCTATATATAAATTGTATATTGACTTGGCATACTTAAGTCCAGATGACAATGTCACACCCTAAGCCAATAGTATCTTGTGGAAGGTTACATTTATTTTTGTTTAGTTTTTACTATCAATTTATTTTTCTTGGGCGTCAATATTACTAAGAAGTGTGAATCCCTGTTTGCTTCAGGGCAAGATGTGTGACTGAGGTGGCATCGAGCTCTTACAATCCAAGAACGAAAATGGGTGAAGATCACTGGACTGACACCAACCACAAAAGGATCTCTTTTAGCGACGCCCGCATCTTGCGTGGTCACATGTTTAGGCACAAATAGTGACATTGGTACGGCTTGTCATAGGGGGATGGTTTGAGATGAGCTTCCTGACCTCAGCTAAAAGTTGTTGGAGCACCCTTCATCTATGTTTAAGAGTACTTTGCAGCCAAGTTAAGAACAGAGGGGCGGCAATTGGGGAAGGACACCTGTCCAGGCTCAGCAGAAAGACATTTTGAAGTATTATTATTAATTGAGATATTTCTGCATTTTTCTCTTGTCCCCACCCCTGCCCCTGTACCATGACGACTTGAAATGTTGCATCTACGTCCTCATGATGTTCTTCTATCAACCTTGCTTAGGATGAGGTCAAGTCTTCTCATGCAAACGGACATGATGGTCATAACAGGAAGTATGTATTTTTTATTCATTTATTTTTGTTTGTGTTGCTTCATAATGCTGGAGATAACCGATCCCTCTATTGAATTACACACAGAAAGAGGCGCAGCAGCAGAAGCCCGGGCTCCAAGAAAAGAAGGAGCCGGAGTCGAAGCAAAGACAGAAAAAAAGCTAAGAAGAGGAGCAAAAGCCGAGAAAGGAAGCCAAGCCGCAATAGGGAAGCTCATCGCAGCAACTCTCGGAACAGAGAGCGAGCTGGACGCTACAAAGCTCGAAAGAGCCCAGTGTAGGTTACCGTAGTGGTTTAATCCAGTATTTTCTAACAAATTGGCACATTAAAAAGAAAAAAAACACACACAAAATGCTGCTAAAGGTACATGTGAAATACTGATTGGTTTTAATTCACAAAGTGAGGTGTGCAGCTGTTTGAATTAACACAGCTGATAAGGAAATTAAGACTTTGTCTTTGTTGCAGACGCAAGCGTTCCAAAAGTCGGACTCCTGTCAAGAAGGAGAAGACCCCAATTAGGTACAAAGTCATTTCCTGTTCCTGTTTGGTATATGATTCTATTCATATTGTCACCTCCTCTGCAAAATGCTCAGTTCTCAGTAGCATTTTGCAAAAAGGCCAATATAGGATCAGAGAATCGCACCATGAAACATTGACTTCCCACTTTTCCTTGACATCTTGCACACCGCCCTGCGTTGCAATGTGAGCCCAAGTTGCTGTCAATGTTTTTTTTTTCTATTTGCCTAAAAGTGTCGTCTGGTCCCAAAAGAGTCGTCACACAGCTTCGACCGATTGATTTTGCGCAAGGGTTGCCGTGATTGGATCAAGCTTGAAATGATTGACATCACAAATTTGTCGAGGCGCGATATCTCACGGCGCTTTGTTTTGTGTTTCCAGGCAACCAATTGACAACCTAACACCAGAGGAGAGAGATGCCCGCACTGTTTTCTGCATGCAGCTGGCTGCTCGAATCCGAGCCCGAGACCTGGAGGATTTTTTTTCAGCTATTGGAAAAGTGAGTTCTTGAATTTAAATGTGAACTTTCTACTGGCTTGCGGGCGAGTATAAACTTGAGGCTTGAAATGTTTGATCTCTGTAGGTACGAGATGTGAGAATGATATCGGACCGGAATTCCCGGAGATCGAAGGGGATTGCCTACATTGAGTTTGTGGATTCGTCCTCTGTGCCCCTGGCCATCGGACTAACGGGCCAGCGGCTCTTGGGGGTGCCCATCATTGTCCAGGCCTCTCAGGTCGGTGGGCACACATCTTGCTTCCAAATGTTAGATAAACGTGATTCATGTTTCTCACATTTGCAGGCTGAGAAAAACCGGGCTGCCGCAGCGGCCAGTAATCTTCAGAAAGGCAGCGCGGGGCCCATGCGGCTATACGTGGGCTCGCTGCACTTCAACATCACAGAGGAAATGCTGCGAGGGATCTTTGAGCCCTTTGGAAGGGTCAGAGTGGACTTGGACATCTGATTCTGTGCTTATGCAGATGAATGATTGTCATCCTCGTTTGTTTGTGCAGATTGAAGGAATTCAACTGATGATGGACAGCGAAACTGGACGCTCCAAAGGATACGGCTTTATATCAGTAAGTCGTTTCCTGTGTGTTCATACGCTCGTCCTCTTTACAGTGTCTGCTCATGACATCGATCATGCTCATCTTACCTTGATCTTCAAGTTTGCAGATGCCGAGTGTGCAAAAAAGGCCTTGGAGCAACTGAATGGCTTCGAGCTGGCCGGCAGACCAATGAAGGTGGGCCACGTCACGGAGCGCTCTGACGCAAACACCGCAAGTTCGTTCCTGGACAATGACGAGCTGGAACGGACCGGCATCGACCTCGGCACCACGGGTCGACTGCAGCTCATGGCTCGACTTGCTGAAGGTGTGGAATATACCGGTTGGATTTCAATATTTTGTTTTTTTTCCCCCTCGCTCCCTTTGACCCAACATGTTTGGTTCTGCAGGAACGGGCCTAAAGATTCCCCCAGCTGCTCAACAGGCGCTGCAGATGACTAGCTCGGCGTCTTATGGAAACATGGCCACCCCGGCAAGTAAGTCTGGATGACCGCGGTAGTCAGTTGTGTCACGATTGTTTGCTCAATGTTGAACCGTTGCAGCTCCTGCGCCGAGCCAAGCTTTAAACCTGCCATCTCAGCCACTGGCCACTCACTGCCTTCAGTTGTCCAACCTCTTCAACCCGCAAGCGTAAGGCTTTCAAAGTCTTTCGACATGCAGTAAAGTCTCGTTATATCGATATCGATAGTCCCGGTTATATCGATACTATTTCTATGCACGCACTGAGAAAATTACATGCAAACAGGGTCGGATATATCGATAGTCCCGGTTATATCGATATTTTTTCGGACTCCCTTGAATATCGATATAACGAGACTTTACTGTATTTACAATGCAAACTACTGCTAACCTGATTGTTTCTTTTTTGCTTTCCTCTTGTTAGTGAAAACGATCCTAGCTGGGCCATTGAGATCCAAGAAGATGTCATCGAGGAGTGTAACAAGCACGGTGGTGTCGTTCACATTTATGTTGACAAGAACTCCGCTCAGGTGAGAACATTTCATTTGTGGAACAACTGAAAGAGATCCGGTAGAATTGTTTTTTTTCCCTCAAAAATGAATTCATCTGATTTTTTTTGGGGGGAAAATTTTCACATTCTACCTTGGAGTGAAGAACTTGAGACATATTTTTTGTCAATCTCAAAACTTGAATCAATAACAGAGCATGCATCTTTGATTCTTTGCGTTTTGTATATATGCTTGTAGGTGAAAGTACATTATCCAAACCAATGTCAAAACATGTTCAGGGATACAACCTTTTTCAAATTAAATTTTGCAGTTGACCAGTCGAATAAAGCGATTTTATATTGAAATGGCTTGGATCTATCTCACTGTATACTTCTTGAGTTGGTAGTACATGGGCAAAAATGATTTATATGAAAAATGTGATTGCCACGTCTGGTAGTCCCTTTTTTTTAAATGGGTTTATTTATTTTGGTTGTTGCAGGGTAACGTGTATGTAAAGTGTCCCTCCATACCAGCAGCAATGGCCTCTGTAAATGCACTTCATGGACGCTGGTTTGCAGGTATGTGCACTTGCGGTTTTTCATGCAAATGAGTACAAATGAGATGATTCCAGATGAACACGCCTTTTTCCCCTGTTTGTCATGTAGGGAAAATGATCAAGGCGGCCTATGTTCCTTTACCGACCTACCACAATCTTTTCCCAGATTCAGTAACAGCAAAGCAGCTTCTAATGCCAACACGGCGATAATGACGCATGCGTTTGATCATCAGTGTAAATAAGTTTCTTTGCATTGATTAAAATGTCTTTGAAAATGCCTCATTGAAGTTGATTGGGTCGCATTTGGATGTATGCCCTTTAAAAAAGGGCCGTTTTGTGTTAACTTTCAACTTTGTGGCTTTGTGCTGTCAAGTACCATTGAAGAAAACTCCAGGTCTGCTTTTACATATTCCCGTCTCATCTGCTTGTTTTCTTGGGTACTTGTAGATTGAAAACAATAGCATTACATCAATGTGTTGAAATATTGGGTCTTGAATACCAAAAGTATGTCAATGTGGACAATAATGCTTTCTAATTTTTTTTACAGATATTACTTTTTAGTATGACAGCTCCCAATAAACTATTTGAAAACAGTTGCTTGATATGATTTTATTTTTATGAACAAGCCTCCAAACTTTCAAATTGAGGTCACAAGGGGCAGCAGAGTGACTTTGGTTTGCAGCTGCAGCACTTGTTTGAATCCATCATTGTGACACTCCAATATCTGGATTGAATTTCAGACAAATGATGTGGCAGATATGTCTAACTGAATGACTGGAGTCGTTCCATGATTTTGACTCAATATACCATCTTAGATTTTAACCAGGACATTAGTTGCGTTTAATTTATTATGCATCTTACCATTACTGAGTTATTTATATAAAGTTTAAAGAATTAGTTGGGCAAATTAACACATTTTTTACTAAAACCAGTAAACAGACTTCTAAAATAGTCTTGTTTGTTGGTGCGGATGTTGTCACCCCCCCCCCCCCCCTTATCATTAAGTCCTAAATCAGAGTCCGCTGTGTTTTATTTTTACCATTTACTATGGCAATGACCTGTCTTGTCAACAATAGACGAGGTCATGTATCCATCAGAAAGCCTTTAATCTATTTCAGTGAAATGTTATGGATATAAAATACACGTGGTATCGGTGAATACAAAGTGTTATTGTACAGGTCCGAAAAAAGATGCTGTTGAATATCTACATGAAATCCTGAATGATCTTTGGTGAATAAATGTGAACGTTTTCTTATGGCCAGAGTGCTGCTGTAACACGTTGAAATGACGAGACGGGTTTAATGCGTATATTGTGAACTTTATAATGTAACAAAAGACATTAACAAAAAGAACAAAACAGATTCATCTCCTGTCAGTTACAGCCAACATACATACATTTGTTTTTCTTCCATTTTTTTTTTAAATCAACGTTACTCCTCTTTGAGAACGTTGTCTCCACCTGTAATGAAAACTACAGTTATGCTATTTTAAATAAATGTCCAGAGAAGCAGAAGCATCATACCAAATTTAATATGTGATGTAATGAAGTATTTGTATGAAATAAACTGAATAGACCTCATTTAATGTCGACCGACTTTGTGGTAGCTTTGAGAATTGTAGAATTACTCTTTGCAACTCAACCCTATATACAGGTTATACGTGTTCACGTGTGGAAAAAAAAACAGCAAACACACTGGCATCCATTCCATCCACGAATGATAATCTTAATCGAATTAACATAGCTGACCTGAAAAAGGATTTCTCACTTTTTTGGGGAGCAGACCTTGGCCTGGTGGGCTTGTAAGACAGCAATAGCCTCGTCCACCTGATCCAAAACAACCAAGAAAAGAATTATTTGAATGCTTTTTTTGTTTGTTCGTTTTGCATAATCATGGAGCGGGGTCAGTTTTTGCCTTGCAGTGGAGGGACTCTGGTGACTCCAGCATGTGTAGCAGCTCTGAGTTGTCAATCTCTAGTAGCATTCCAGTGATTTTTCCAGCCAGGCTTGGGTGAAGGGCATGGATTAGAGGGTACAGACGTTCGCCTGAAGAACAGCGTGCACACACACACACACACACACACATGTTGAAAAAAAAGCCTTTCATTCAGTCATTCAAACAACAAACCTTTTAGACCAGGGGTGTCAAAGTCATTTTTTGCTGTGGGCCACATTGTAGTTATAGTTTACTCTCGAGGGCCGTTATGAATTTGGGGAACCCATTAGAATGTTTAAATCCCTTCAAATATTACATATAGAGCACACAGCAAATTAATGAATAACTCGTTTTCAAATCTGAAGTCAAGAATAATGACTTTTATTGTGGTTGACATCCAAAAATATGAAATTTTGGCTCAGATTTTACCAATCATCATGGAATTTAACAAGTTTGATTTGCTTTCGCGGGCTTAAAAAATGATGTGGCGGGCCAGATTTGGCCCGCGGCCGTTGACTTTGACACCTGTGTTTTAGACCATGGACGGGCAATTCATCTTGAAAAACTGTAATGTTTGTTGAAAGCCACACCAACCGGGCGAAAGCCTGTCCTATGCCATCTTCACAGACTCAATGTGTACTAAGAAAGTCAAATTAAATGAATAATATCCTGTGTTTAGTCAACATTGTTAAAAAAAATATATATATCCAGATGTTGGATAATGCTGCTCCTGTGTGCACACATTACCCCACCTGGAGGGTGCAGTATCATCCAGACATATGGAGAGGATAAAGAACCCACCTATGAATATTGTTGGTGTCTGTCTATATGCGTTTCTCCACCGTTAGTTCAAAATATGGCAACAACTGTTGCCCGTCTATGCCATTTGCAATGTTTCTCCACACGAAACTCAACAGAATTAAAAAAGCAAGAGCTATGTGGTTCTTTATACGATATAAATATGATGTATTTATCGTGTGAGAGTAAACTGGGAGTGGCAAGAAATAGCTAGAGCCGTTTTTGAAGAACTGTTGACATGTGCCCAATTCCTGTTTGTTGAGTGAGTCGAGTTCACTCACTCCCTACCAAAAAGCTGCTTTTGGTCCACAAGTGGTGCTGCAGCCAACATTGAGGCAGTTAGAGGTTCCATTCCCTGAACGTGCATGGGCGCTTCCATCACGGGAGCAGGAACAACCTAAGAAAAATCTGACATCCTTACAACGGCAACAAGTTCAGACGGGGAAATCAGTGACGCTTCAGTACAGTGGTTCCTTCACCGGCGGGTTTTTATGTTTGTTACGTCAACAAAACAAAAAGAAATAAAAACATGCAGCCAACAGATAATGTCGTACGAATGGACCAGCATCTGTCGTCAGAGTGTGCACAATGCGGTAAATGCGTTCATCTCTAGCTCTGTTACATCTGCAATTACAATGCTGTCCACCGCAGATTCAAATATTAAATCATGGCAAAAGTGGCTGACATTTGCCCACTCGTGAACTTGCTGAAGAAATCCAATCAGTTTAATCAGGTTTGATGGATGCGATTTTTCCACTTTCAGTCGTGGAGCCTCTGAAGTCTACTACTTAGTCACAATTTTTGCTCTCAATGCAAAGCTAAAAATGAAATAAAACATGAGCAATGGCCCCCAACAGGAAAAAGTTGTGCAGTAAAGGACAACCTACGCCATTTTTTTGTTCCCTAACTGACATCAGAAAAACGTTTTATCGCATCTAAAATACCCAAAACACGCAGGCTGATATTTTTAGTCAAATGCAAAACACCAATAAAAATGACTTAAAGTGTCCCAAAACTACTTCAAAAATACCCCGGAAATGGCGAGTTTCAGAAGGTCCCGCCCCCTTGTTTGTGACGTAACGCCAGGACATCTTGCATTGCTCTAGAATCAAAACAATGGCTTCAGATTCGGAGAAGATGCTTTCTTGTTACTCATCCAGTTATGAATATGATTCAAATAGTTCTGAAGAGGAAAGCATAAATGTTTGCAATCGATTAAAGAAGTACTTCCGTATCAATTGAGCCGTCAGGACTCCAATGTAGCGTCCTGGAAAATGTACAAGATTGCGCCGAAGCTCCATTGGAAATGGGCTGATTCGTCTGCTGGGAATTTGTGTCAACTAGTATCAAATACTCGTCTTGGTGCAACACACAACGATTCACCATCGCATTATTTATGTGTTTTGCTTCGAATTTCGCCATCAACACGGATCAACACGATGTTTTCAGTCCAAAAAAAAGTACCCAAAATGCATTGTGTCGCTTTCTCGGTCAGGGGCGTTCCTGAGGTGACGTCACGTGGGGATCGTCATCAACTCGAATACAAGACTTCCTGAATATTCAGCGCAAGTCTTAAAACGTAAAATATAGCTATACGCGGTGGAATCTTTGTAAAATATGCTCAGTAGAAGTCATTTCAAGTGATTTGACAAATTATGGACACAACTTGTTCGGAGGCGTCGGTTGTCCATTCAGGTCCCACTGTACTGATATTTCAGAACTCGGTCCTAAAATAAGTCGAGTACCTGTAGTCTGGTCACGGCGGGCACAGGGATGACCTGCTGAGCGTTTCTCACCACTGATGAGTACTTAAACTGACCGCTTCTTGACCCACCGGACATGTCAGCTCGGCCACATGAAGTCTGGGTTCCAATGTTATCTAATGAAAGACAAGTGAGTGTTTCCAGCTGTGCCAACCATGTCCTGGCGGAAATCCGAAGTTGTCACTGACTTGTCTTTTGTGTGGAACTGCTGACACGAGGAGCCTGAGTGGAGGCCTGTCTCACAGTGGCGATGGGAGTGCAGCCTTGGCGAGGGGCAGAGCCGCCAGCGTATTGGGACGAGTACGGACCTGAAAAAAATGAAGGCGGCACCATTTGTGTCTAGATGTGCCTTCAGTGATTCAACACATCCGCGTGGTCCGGCGTTATCACTTCACCGTGGACCCTTGGCGGCTGTCCTGTCCAGCGAGGCACCGATCTCATGTTGCTGACGGGATTGTGCTCATAGAAGGTGCGCGGGGCCACCTGAAAGACAAACGGCAGGTTCGAATGAAAGGGCAAGAGACGTATTCATAAAGGATAAAATTGAGAGGGGAGAAAAAAAAATGGGCCTACTTGCGGCACTGTCATGTAATAGTTGGTCTGATGGTACGAGTCAATGAGGGGACCGTTCATGCTCCTCAGCGTGGCCAGTCTCTGCATGTACTTGTTGGTGAGAATGGCTTTCCGCTCCTCCCTTCGCTGAGCGAGTGCCACGTACAGGGGCTTGGTAGCAATAATTCTTCCGTTCATCTCAGTTACCGCTTTCGTTGCCTCCTCGGGGGATGAAAAGCAGACAAAACCAAAGCCTTTGCTTTGGGAGCCATCGGTCATGACCTACAAGACCAGAGAGGTCAAGCACAATCGTCACACCTGGGACTCGATGCTGGCTCGTGTGCTTTTTAAATGTCTCTTCTCAGCACATACCTTTGCACTTGTTATGGTACCATAGGGGGAGAATTCCTTCCGGAGTCTCTCATCATCGATGCTATCATCCAAGTTCTTCACATACAGATTGACACCCTGAAACCAGAATGTCAAGATGTGTGTGTGTGCGCGCCCTTTTTCAAGCCATAATCAATTTTGCTACCATGCAAAAGTAAACATCGATGTAAGGCTAGCCAATATGACTGTCATAAAAAATTCAATACAATACATATTGATTTGTATCGTGCTTTAACAACAGCTCAAGCTGTAACAAAGTGCCTAACATGGACAACTGTCATATATATTAATAGAAAGCACCAGGGAATAAATACAGTGATACCTTGGCTTACGAACTTAATTGGTTCCCAGACACAGTGTGCAAGGCAAAAAATGTGTATCCCAAAAATTAATTCCCCATAGGAAACAATTAAGATGAGAATAATCCATTCCCAGGTCCCCATAAAACATAATTTTCTACGTTCTAATTTTCTAAGCCTTAAAGGACAACCGACACCATTTTTTTGTTTCCTAACTGACATCAGAAAAACTATATAGAGCATCTAGAACAGGGGTGCTCATTACGTCGATCACGATCTACTGGTCGATCGCGGAGGTCGTACTGGTCGATCGCAGCGTGACAGTAAAAAAAACATTTGTCAGCCTATCAAACGTCCCGTCACTTGATTGACATACAGGGCAACCATTCAGATGACAACTGAATTTTGACCTTTAGGTGGCCGTGCATGCGTAAACAACGGCGCTAAACGCAGCAAAATTTACAAGCTAGTCAGCGAATTACCTCAGATTTTAAGCCCTTGCTAAAACATATGGTGATCAAAATGAGTCAGAAAGCGGGACGAAGTAAGGGGGCAAAACATATTACTTTCATACGGAATGGGAAAATGTGGAGCGGCATTTTCGGACTGTTCATGGAAAATACGACATTGACTTCCCGCCGAAAAGCCAGCTGAGAAAGAGAAAGGTGGATGAACTAAAATCCCAGTTGTCCGGACAGCAGTCATTTTCACTCAACATATGTACTTCAAAAGCGAAAGCCGCCACCGAAGCATCGTTCCGGGTGAGTCACGCCATCGTTAAAAACAATAAATCCTTCCAAGACGGAGAGATGCTAAAAGAAGCATTCGTTGAAGCAGCTGACTCCTTGTCCTCCTTGGCAGAGATATTATCTTCAATCAAAGCTCTGCAGCTGTCAAGACATACAGTTACACGGTGCTGTGAAGCCATGGCTGATGATTTAACCCAGCAAATGTGGAAATACATCGGAGATTGTGAGTGTTCTCACTGCTGAAGTCCAGGGCTCATGGACAGTTCTGTAACTTACTCACACAGGAAAAGTACCCCAACATGAGGAAATGTGCTACCTCCTTGGCTGCATTATTCGGCTCCACTTATTTATGTGAGTCAGCCTTTTCCTACATGAAGATCATTAAGTCCAAATACCGTTCCACCATAATTGATGAACATTTGGAAATGTGCTTGAGGCTGGCTGTCAGCAGCTACTGTCCGGACAATGCATCCCTGGCTGATTCAATTCAGTGCAAGTCATCAAAGTAAACTCAGGTAATTACAAAAAATGTTAATAGTTATTTATTATGTTATGTATATGTAGTTATTATGTGTGTTGTGCAATATTGGCATATTCAGTTATGAAAGGTACATCAACATACATTGTATATACAAAGAATCCTTAATACATTTGAAAATAATTATGTTTAGCATTTTTGTAGTGGGTAGATCATTTTGACTTGGTTGTTTTTATAAGTAGCTCGTATGCTGAAAAAGTGTGAGCACCCCTGATCTAGAATACCCAAAACACGCAGCTGATATTTTTAGTCAAATGAAAAACACCAATAAAAATGACTTAAAGTGTTTGAAAACTACTTCAAAATGAACCCGGCAATGGCCAGTTTCAGAAGGTCCCGCCCCCAGTTCGTGACGTTACACCAAGACATCTTGTCTTGCTCGAGATTATTCAAAACAATGGCTTCAGATTCAGAGATGCTGTCTTGTTACTCATCCAGTTATGAATATGATTCAAATAGTTCTGAAAAGGAAAGCATAAATGTTTGCAATCGATTAAAGAAGTCACTCCGTGTCATTTTGAGGCATCTGGACTGAAATGTAGCGTCCCGGAAAATGCACAAGATGGTGCCCAAGCCCCGTTGGAAATGGGCTGATTTGTCTGCTGGGAATTTGTGTCAGCTCGTATCAAATAGTAGTCTTGGTGCAACACACAACGATTCACCATTGCGTTATTTATGTGTTTTCCTTCTAATTTCGCCGTCAACACGCATCAACATGAAGTTTTCAGACCAAACAAAGTACCCAAAATGCATTGTGTGTCGCTTTCTCAGTCAGTTACAATACCTACCGTGACGACACGGTAGGTATCGTCACCAACTCAAATCAAGACTTATTTATAATAATATAGCGGTAATAATATGCGGTGGAATCTTTGTAAAATACGCTCAGTTGAAGTCATTTGAAGTGATTTTACAAATTATGGACACAACTTGTATGGAGGCGTCGGTTGTCCTTTAAAACTACACAAAATTTACATTATTTTACGTATAATAAATGTGCTATGGTATTACAATGAAAGAATTAAACTGTACTTTATAATAAAGTCGTTTTAATAACCTTTGTGATGGTCGTTGGTGTCTTGATGGAATGGAGTGGCCGGTTTCATCAGCATTAAACACTTGATGAGGAACGTAGCCTTCTTCTTTCACCATCTTGAGGAATGATCCCTTGGAGGTGCTTTTTCTGTGATCATTGTGTCTAGTTCCTCATCAATTGTGTTCTGTTTAGCTGGGTCGATAGCTTTTTGCATCAAATGTACAGATGGCTTGTGCGGGTTGTTTGTGGAGCCTGATTGATAGGATATTTTAACCTTGCAGTCTACACTCTGCCTTTGAACTATCAAAGTTGAAACTCTCTCACTGTCGTCTGCCTGTCTCTTTAATGTTTAAACCACCCCTCCTCACTGCTGCGTTCTTGACCAATCACGTGTCTTTAACTGAAGACTGGGGCCGTGGAATAGAGGACAAAAACAGTCGGCCGCCTTTTTGTTATTAGAAGAACAAGCTTGTTCGCAAACGACACTTCACTCATTGAGGCAGCTCCATGTAGGAAAAAAAGTTTGTATGCCAAGGCAAGGTTTGAATGCCAAGGTAAAACTTTCATAAATGTAATGTTTGTAAACCGAAAAGTTCGTAAGCCAAGGGGTTCGTAAACCGAGGTATCACTGTATGTAGAAAACAATAATCAAAAGCAGCTTTGCTGCTGTGAAATGTAAATTTCTCCACTGTGAGACTAATAAAGGCATATCCAATCCAATCCAATCCAAAAATCAATTTTTAATGTATTCCCCCGCCACCCACATCTGAATGAAGAAAACTGTTGAAATGATCAACACCACTTGACATTGTTCTGAGCAGTACCTGATAACGCTGGATGCGGTCCTGTTTGATCTGGTCAAACCTGCGCTTCAGCTCTCCCTGACGCTCCAGCCTCTTCTGAGCCCGTCCAACATAGAGGAATTTCCCGTTGAGCTCCTTACCATTCATCTCCTCCACTGCCTGACGAAAAAATAAAACAAAAAAAGGGGTCACCACACCATGACGTAGCTCAACTTGTCACACCTTGCCATTGGGCTTCCTCCATTTTGTGTCAATCTTGTTGGAGATTACAAAACAGTTCTTGTACAATGACGTTAAGAGTTTGATGCTCAAATCACTCATCACATTTTCCCAACAAAACTATAAATATCAATTGCTTTTTTTCAGCACTCAATTTCTGAAACCCCACAGCTCCAATAAATAAATACAAAATACATAAATAAAAAAAATGGCTTAATCCTGCACTCGCCACACTACCTTTTGCGCATCCTCATGGTTAGCGTAGTTTACAAAGCCAAATCCACGCGAACAACCTTCCTCATCCTTCATCACGTGGACACTGAGAGTTTTGCCTGAAAGATGACATGGTTTATTTCATATGCCTCAATTTAAATCGGGCCGACATTTGAGTTCAATCACTCTTACCAAATGCAGAAAAGACATCTTTTAGATTGTCATCAGTGTAGTCTTCACCAAAGTTTTTGATGTAGACATTGGTGAATTTCATAGTTTTGGTGCCAATCTCCTGCTCTCGGTCCTTGCGAGACTTGAAGTGGCCAACAAAACTGCAGAGAGAATCACATTCAAAATCAAAGTCATTGAACTCATTCACTGCCTTTCACGCCCAGCGCCTTTCCCGAATTAGATTTTTTCTTGCTTGGGTGCAGATAAAGCGCTGGCCAGACCTCTGGCTATGATTTTTCCATTCCAAAAGGGGGCGTAATTTCCCTTTTTCCATATTCGGGCTTTGTCACAACTTCAGCTGTTGTTAAAGAAATATATAAACCAATAAACGTATATGTAATTGCATTGTATTTTGGACAGCCACCCTCATTTCAAGCTCATATGACTCCAGGCCCATATCATTTAGGAATTAACTATTTTCTGATGAAAGAAGAGAGTATAAGGTTTCCTACACTGCATTGAATGTTTATGTAGTCCTTAAACTCAATATTCTGTGAGTTCCAGAATTCGTGTGACAATGACAAAAAACCTGGACACATTTTTGCACGTCTGGCAGTGAATGAGTTAATTGTCTGAAGGGTATTTTTATTTATATATGCATGTCATTTTAAATGAAAAATACAAAGGCATGAACTAATTTTACATGTACATTTTTTTGTCAATCTGTCTAAATGAAGAATTTCTGGTCGCCTGTTTACTCTTGATCTGCCATTTACTGTACATGCTACGCTCAGTTAATCAGATGAACCATGTGACAGGCGGAGATTAATGTGAACATTGTATGATATTTTAGCCCAGTCCTTGTGATAATTGTAACACTATTCTATCAAAGAAAGGGCTTGATAAAAGGAAGACCTTACAAGTATCTTAACACAAGTTCTCACATCACAGACAAGCTCTAATAAGGTGCTGTTATTTGCAGGTACTACAGGCCTTGATTGCGTAACCTTTATTGTGTCATGTAGGCCCGACATCATCGAACACACAGTACTGATGCTTGAAAACAATTTTTGGCTACTCTACTGACCACTGCCTGTCTGCTTACACAAAAGTAACTCACCTATTAACAGATCCACTACCAATCTGAAATTGGTTAGTGTGGCGCAAACTCTACATGACTGAGCAAAACTAAAGTGTCCTTGAAAGTTTTGAAATGCGCTTGTAAATATAATGTATTATTGTAAAAATGTAAAAAATTCAGTGCCGTGGAGTCAATCGTGTGTGAAATACACAACTCTTTTCCTAATCTTGTTATCAGATGAATATAAAACATGAATGTACTCACACTTTTCTATCATTCAGCAGCATTCCATTCATGGTCTTAATGGCACGATTTGCAGCTTCCTGAGTCTCAAAGTGAACAAAGCCATAACCTTTTGAGCCTTTTTCATCACAAACCACCTCCGGGAAACACAGCATTCAACAGTTTGAGTTAGGGTGGGAGCATTTCATCAAAGTTGAATTGTGATTTCAATTTTGGCCTCTCTTGACCTGAAAAACTCGATCAAGAAAAACAACGAATATGTGCGTGCTTGCACACGTTTGCAATGTAAAAGTACCTTAAAGGACAACCGACGTCCCCGGACAAGTTGTGTCCATAATTTGTAAAATCACTTCAAATGACTTCTACTGAGCGTATTTTAATAAGATTCCACCGCATATTGCTATATTTTACGTTTTAAGACTCATGCTGAATATTCAGGAAGTCTTGTTTTTGAGTTGGTGACGAGTCCGTACGTGACGTCACGAAAGGACCACCCACTGACCGTGAAAAGGACGCATTGTCGCATTGTCCTTCTATCACGTCAATGTATTTTACTGTAGTTGTTTGGTCTGGGGACCTCGTGTTGCACCCAAAAGCCGCCAGAGGGCTTCCAAGCACCATTTAAGAATTTATCAGCCTGTGGAAACGGAGGTGGCCACAGGATGTCGGTTGTCCTTTAAAGGACAACCAACGTCACTTTTTTGTTTTTTAACTGACATCAGAAAAACGTTTGATAGCATCTAAAATACCCAAAACATGCAGTATGATATTTTAGTCAAAGGCAAAACACCAATAAAAATGACTTAAGGTGTCCAAAATCTGCAAAAAATTGAGCTGCGAATTGGGCATTTTCTGAAAGTCCCGCCCCCATTTCGTGACGTCACGCCAAGACGTCTTGCATTGCTTGTGAATCAAAACAATGGCTTCAGATTCGGAGAATATGCTTTCTTGTTACACATCCAGTTATGAATATGATTCAAATACAGTAAAGTCTCGTTATATCGATATTCAAGGGAGTCCGAAAAAATATCGATATAACCGGGACTATCGATATATCCGACCCTGTTTGCATGTAATTTTCTCCGTGCGTGCATAGAAATAGTATCTATATAACCGGGACTATCGATATATCCGATATCGATATAACGAGACTTTACTGTAGTTCTGAAGAGCAAAGCATACATGTTTGCAATCGATTTAAGAATTTATTTGGGCCATTTTGAGGCAACATTGGGGGACAATCTCTCACAAAAAAGAGGCACAAAATGGTGACATCCTGTGGCCACCTCCGTTTACACAGGCTGATAAATTCCTTATATGGCGCTTGGATGCCCTCTTCTGGCCTTTGGGTGCAACACAAGGTCCCCAGACCAAACAAGTACAGCAAAATACATTGACGTGATGGAAGGACCGCTACAATGTGTCTTGTTTACGGTCAAGCGCGGCCCTTTAGTGACGTCACGTACGGACTGGTCACCAACTCAAAAAAAAGACTTCCTGAATATTCAGCGCGAATCTTAAAACGTAAAATATAGCGATATGCGGTGCAATCTTTGTAAAATACACTTAGTAGAAGTCATTTGAAGCCATTTTACAAATTATGGACACAACTTGTCTGGAGACGTCGGTTGTCCTTTAACTGTACTGTAAAATTTGACCAGCAAGCATGTGATGCGATGGATTGTGATTCTGCCCTTACTGAGTGTGCTTACTGTTTCATAACACCTCAGTTGGAGTTAAAAACATGAACAGTGTTAATGTTAAAATCAACGTCAAAAGAAAAATCACATTGACATGCTATCATGACATTAGTGTGAAATACATTCAGTTGAAAACACTTACTATTATAAAAGGAGTATTTTTCCCAATCTAGGATAAAAAGTTGTATTTATGGAGTTTAATCACAACTTCCTTATCTGGATGTACTCTGTGCATGCATGGCACTACACTGCCCCGAGGAGGCAAATGCATATACAGCAGGAACTGCCAATATTTATTTGTTTATTGCGATTATTTAAATGCATTTTTATCCAGGCTGTGCAATCTGCTCGGAATTTCCTGTCTGAATATTTGTGCCAGTGCAAACCTCCCCCTTCAAAAAAAACAACAAGAATCTAAATCAACACAAAAGAATGTTGTCAGTGTATTTTTTGGGGGTTTCAATTTACAACTTATGGAGACCCACAAACATTCACAAAGTCGGCAATAAAATTAATTGAAGTGTATTTCAATATTTGCTTGTGAGACCTCTTCATATTTTTCAATGTGTGGCATAGTGTAATGTCGCAACACGTGACATATTTGATATTTTAAGCACGATACGTTTCTCTCATGAGGAGACATCAGCTTTGTAGTCAGTGCATCTATGAATAGAGGGAATCACTGGAAAATCCCGAAGACTTGGGCGAGAATGCTAATACTTTTCAGAGGTTGACGCAAGTTTAAGAAGTCAACATAAATGTTGCCGATCATTGATCGGATTGTGTCAAAACACCAGCACTTACCTTGCAGGACAAAATATTGCCAAAGGCTGAGAAGGTATCATACAAAGCCTTGTTGTCAATTGTGTCATCCATGTTCTTGATGAAGATGTTTCCCACACCAGACTTTCTGAGGCCTGGGTCACGTTGAGACCACATAATTCGGATTGGGCGTCCCTTGAGAACATCGTAGTTCATTGTATCCAAAGCACACTCCGCTAAAAGATGAACAGATATTGAACTGAAATAACAATTAACTGGAAAGACCCGAGTTCAAAATACTTATTTAGTTCATATTTCTACAACTGAGAAAGTCTAGTTTAATGAGCAACTGTCTTAATTCAAGTTTATTTTTGTGTCAAGGAGCGATTGGGTTAGGGCTGTGCTCTTCCTTAGGTTCAACACCCATTCTGGGGTGTGTTGATATTAAGAGAGATGGCATCTTCAAATTAATGCTCATTCACAAAGACCACCTTCAACATATTTAAAGAGAAAGCAATTGGCATGGTCACACAAACAGTCAAAACAATTCACAAGCAAAACAAATAAATAAAAATTGTACTTCACCATCAGCTGGTTGCTGGAAGTTTATATAGGCATATCCCAAGGACCTCCGTGTGATGATATCACGACAGACACGGATTGACATAATTGGTCCTGCAGGAGAGAACTTTTGGTACAGCAAGGCCTCGCCAACATCAGGATGCAGGTCCCCAACATACAAAGAGGCAAGGGGATAGGTTGGTCCGCTGGTATTCATCGTTGTTGACGGCTAGTTAAATAAAAAGTAAGCGCCCATTACCAGCCACATGGACAAAACATTCAGGTAGAAGCTTTGATGACACAAATGTTACATTTGTTTAGAGGTCATGGTAAGGGGGCCAAGTATAAACATGCAAATGCAACCTCTGAATATGGAGGACACTGATTCGCTGTGGAGACCCTCAAGGGAAAAGCCGAACGGAAAACAAGATACAGTATACAGAGGGATGCATCTGCGAAATTTAAAAAGGGGGACAGTTGGCCCACTTGTGTCTGAAATAGTCGGCCAAATTCTAAAATTGATTGGCCCGATTTAACTAGCTTGCCGAAGTATCCAAAACTGATTGAAAAAAAACAAATAATAATAATAATACATTTCATTTATAAGCGCCTTTCAGAAACTCCCAAGGACATAAAGAGTTTGATGGTTCTCTTTATTTGTAAGTAGGTTCGTTGTCAGAAATCCCAGGCAGGTGATGCACAGAGCTTGATTGCGGCGTGGAGTCGAGCAAGTCGTGCTGTGAGACTCCGTGCGATGATGAGCAGGTCTCTGCGAGCTGTGTCTCTTTGAGGCTGTGAGTCCGAGATGAGTCTGAGACAGTGACGTGCGGTGAGGTTCATGGCTGGTGAGGCACTGACGTCATCAATAGTCAGATTTACAAACATATGAACTCTACAGAGTAGTTTATTCACCATTTGATTGGCAACAGTTAACGTATTTTGTTTAAAATTTCATGTCAGCATTCTTTATATATATACAGTAAAGTCTCGTTATATCGATATTCAAGGGAGTCCGAAAAAATATCGATATAACCGGGACTATCGATATATCCGACCCTGTTTGCATGTAATTTTCTCCGTGCGTGCATAGAAATAGTATCGATATAACCGGGACTATCGATATATCCGATATCGATATAACGAGACTTTACTGTATATACAAACTGTAGCATAGAAAAAAATAATAAAAAAAAAAAAAAAAAGTTTTTATCGTGTTACCTTTAGTCCATGCGCCGCTCCTTCTGAAGAAAGGCATCGATAACTTCTTTGTAGAAGCCTTCCTTATCTTTCTTCAGTTTTAAAAGTCTCTCTGTCTCAACGGAGATCACTGCCAGTGAAGAAAGTCGTCCTTGATCAGTCCTGTTCCGACTGTATGTTTTCAGTGCTGAGAATGACAATCTCGTCTACTTCTACAGCAACAAATGGGGCTGCACCGATCTCCTTTTTAATGTCATTTCTAATGACATCACCAACCGCTTCAATTAAATCGTTCTGTATTCTGTTTCACAGGCTAGAAAATATAGTGGATGTCCCAAAATGACTCGCTAGCCTGTCATCTTTCTGAGCGAAAGCATGTCATAGTTCAACATAGTTGCCACGATTAGCAGAGCCTTTACTTTAATCATTTCCACGAAATGCCAGCTGTTGTTTGGCAAGGAAGCAGGTGGCATTGATGAGATCTTTTAAAATCTCCCAGTTCTCCTTTACCTTAGCATTGTGGATGCTGATGTTGAGTCTTCGCTCATTTTTGATGAGGCTCCGTTGTACAATTTTCAGGTCGCAATGTCCCATTTGAGTCCAGACATTGTCACAAATTGAGAACAGAAGGCAGGAAAAGCAGAAAAGGCGGTTTCTTGCTGGACATCCACACAGCCAGCCTTTTCGTGTGTACCAGTCCGCCTGAAAAGAGTGATTATTGTGTCCCGTTGTCTGAAGCAAACCTTTTAGCTCCGGTGTTGGTCTTCCTTTAATTATTATCTCCTGCTTCGATTGAAAGTCCAGTTTATAAAATTCTTTCAATTTAGATATGTAATCCTCCATTCTGAAAGTGAGGCCAAGCAACACGAAAAAATGACTGCAGGGTTGCACTTTACTTGCTAACTGTTTACTGTAGCTAAAGAGTTTGATGTTTCTCTTTATTTGTAAGTAGGTTCGTTGTCAGATCTCCCAGGCAGGTGACGCGCAGAGCTTGATCGTGGCGTGGAGTTGAGCAAGTCGTGCCATGTTGTCCGTCCGAGTTGAGATGATTCTGCCCCGTGGTTCGCCCAATCTCTCTGTCCCGCGACAGCTCCTTTTATACAATTTGCAAGCGTGTGCTATGCGTCAGGGTGATACGCACATCAAGGAGATCAAGGAATTGAAAGAAATGAAAGTGTTGAAAAGCGCACTTCAAAATCATACACGCGTGTGACGCAACAGGGCTCCCCTCCTGGATCCGAAGTCGGTGAAAGCAATGAAGGAAAAAGAAATAAAAACAAAAGTCATTCTGCGACATGGTGAGGCCAGGCAAGATGACGGTCACCGGGCATGGCAGGCGTCGGTGGGGAGGTTGCCGAGGAGGTTTCGTGGTGCCTGAAGTCGTTGTACGGGAGCACGGCAAAGCGTGCTCTACGACTGCCAGTTTGAGCCGATCGATGGAAACTTTCCTCGCGGCCGTCGAGTCGATGCCGGAAGGTCTTCTCACCGTGAGTTGTCGGACAATCGATGAGGGATTGTGAGGACGAAGGTGCGTGAGATTGGCCATGCTGCCGGGCCCGGACAGGCCGGTCATCGGCGACGGTAGCGATGATCGCGCTGCCATGGCGCTCTGCAGGATGCTGAGGAAGCACGCTGACGTCGGCGGCCGTGTCGGCCATGAAGCGTCTTCCCGAAGTCCGATCGTGGACATAAGCGATGTCCGACGATGTCCGATCGTGGACATATACGATGTCCGATCGTGGACATAAGCGATGTCCGACGATGTGCGATCGTGGACATATACGATGCAGCTAGTTGCAGAGTCGCCAGGCGAATTGGACGATGTTGGCCATCAGGGTGCGGCAGGTTTCACGGTGGGGTCGGGGCGCCCACGGGTGGTGGCGGCCCATCGGGAGCTCGGCTCGAGGGGTCTTGCTGTGAAGATGCCGGGTTCACGGGCGGCTAGGAAATCTGGGTGTTTCCATTTGGAGAGTTGATTGGGCTGAGGAGGAGGGAAAAATTCCTCCTGGCTAGCTCGCCAATAAAGAGTTTGATGTTTCTCTTTATTTGTAAGTAGGTTCGTTGTCAGATCTCCCAGGCAGGTGACGCGCAGAGCTTGATCGTGGCGTGGAGTTGAGCAAGTCGTGCCATGATGTCCGTCCGACGCCCGGCGTGAGCCGGGCGTGAGTCTGAGATGATTCTGCCCCGTGGTTCGCCCAATCTCTCTGTCCCGCGACAGCTCCTTTTATACAATTTGCAAGCGTGTGCTATGCGTCAGGGTGATACGCACATCAAGGAGATCAAGGAATTGAAAGACATGAAAGTGTTGAAAGGCGCACTTCAAAATCATACACGCGTGTGACGCAACATAGCTTTCTGTCTCTAATTCTATTATTCTGCAGACGTGGAGTAAGAAGTATCTCTGGAATCACAAGCGCCCCCTGCCTGTCATGAGGCGGGAGAACTGTGTGCCTCACCTACGCACAGCGTTTTGATAAAAATAAAACAAAATAAACACTGTAGTACAGTGTTTATAATGTACAATGACTCTACATTATATACACCAGCTAAACTGTAGAAATTTAGTTCATATACTAAACGTGTTTGCACGCTTTAATAGCGATATGCAGAAGGACAGCAATGCGGTCTCACTGCAGAGCAAGACAGCACAGTAAGCATAGTGATTGCGCAATCCATGGTGAGGATCAGCCGGCTGGTGCCTCACTGCTCGTCTCTACTTACTATTTGAACGGTAAATGTGAAAATTCAGCGATTTAGAAAAAAATCCTAAAACGGTGAAGTTAAATGGACAAGAACTTTAAAGTACAAATCACTAAATACATATAACTGTTTAATTTATTTTTTCATTTGATATTTCCATGACAGCTTTCCATTATGACAGGTGAGGCACTGCCTCCCCTGCCTCCACTGACTGCACGTCACTGGTCTGAGATGATTCTGCCCAATCTCTCTGTCCCACGACAGCTCCTTTTATACCATTTTCAAGCGTGTGCTATGCGTCAGGGTGAGACGCACATCAAGGAGATCAAGGAATTGAAAGACATGAAAGGGTTGAAAGGCGCACTTCAAAATCATACACACGTGTGACGCCACAGACACTTTACAGTCACATATATGATATGTTTTCTGTGGGTGAGCAGCGGCAGCCACACACGCCAGCGTTCACTCAGCCCGAAATACATTTATTGGATGTGTCGGACGTTTCGCCTCCTATCCAAGAGGATTCGTCAGCGGAAAGAGTAAGAGAACAAACTATATTAAGAGACACAATATTTCTTCTTAGTGTCAACAGTACTTAAATTTCTTTGCAGTTAATATTTCCAATGTGCTGCAACAGCTCTGAAATAATTCTCATTATCCACTAAATTCCACTCTTTAACAGCAATTTGCTGAAACGAATTGTCACGACCCTCCGTTATTTCTTAAAAAAAATGGAAACATGGCTGTTTGATGCTTGGTTTGAATGTCTTTTCGAGTTTTACTCCAGTTCTCTCGCAACCATCGATGTCGATGTCGTTCGATGTAAATACTGCAATGCACCATGGGTAAATTAATACTCAATTCTCTTTCGGCAGTTTCCGGCGGATCACGACAAACGTTAAAAAGAAAACGAACAGTTTCCAATTTCTGTTTTACTAAATTTGTTTCTTATGTTATTTTAACAAGCCATATGTGGCGCAGATCATCATATTAGACGTGCGCCGGTGCAGTCACGTTACAAAGTTGCGCCAGTGGCTGTCAAAATGCGTAAATGGCGCAAGGTCGCAGCCCAGATGCAGCCCAGAATCTGTAGTAAATCTGTGCCATTTTTATTCCACCTTTTCTAACGCCAGTACCTGATGAGATGGCAGAAATCTTTAGTCATCAAAAATGTCTTGAGCTCATTTTTTAAATAAAAAAAATACAATGAGTTACCGATGTGATTGACACGATTTTTCAGAAAGCAAAACTTAACATCTCTTCATGCATCTTAAAGCGTGTGGTTCAAAACATTTTCTTACAACAAACACGCATGTCTCCCTTTTATTCAATTTCTCCCTTTCATAAATTTGCAGTTTCGCAATTGAAGACAAAATTTCCCTGGTTTTATCTTAATCAACACTGCGAACACTCAGGCCTGGCACAACTTACAAAACAATAACGAGTTAAATTTGAGATTGAAGCTGTAGTTTAAAAAGTAGGTGAGGACTAAAGGCATTGACAAGAGTACATTCAATGTATATTTTACAAGATTACGTGAAATTGAGGGAAATGTTGGGCATTCAACGGCGAATCACATGTGCACATATCCGCGAATAATACTTAACATATGCGTAGTGTTTAAATGTTAAACAGTGTAAACGATTCAACGACAAAATGTGCTGTTACTTACAGCTTTTAAACACCCAAAAAGTTGACTTGCGGTGGCCACTAAGCGTATCTCAGGTCGTGAGGGAGCCGGATCACTTTTCTCAAAATAGAGTCTCATCTTGTTTAATTACTGCGGCGGAACACCTGCATCAGGCCTCAGTGTCACTTAACTAATGGAAGCGAGTAACTCCGCTGCGAAAAGTAGTTCTTGCAAGAATTAACTAGTTTGCCTCCCTCTTGTAGACTTCGCATGCACACGAGAATCGCTAAGTTTAGTTAAATGCTCAAGGCAACATTTGACTCAACTTTGCATCGTCATTATGAAATGACAATAGATTTATCTTAAACGAAACTTTATTTCACTGAATGGTCTTTTGACACGTTCCTATGTATTACATGTATAGTGAAACTAGAATGGTTTTAAGATACATAAACACAAAGCTAGAGTTACACCAACCATTGTTTATCTCCAAGTCATCATTGCTTTTTAGAACTATTCTAAATTTTCACAACCACGTGTGTGCACTGGGTAATAGACTGTTACAGAAGCAATTTTAGCCATAAGACTTGTTGTCAGTAAAAACAAAGCAAGTAAATACCAGATATACAGACAGGCTTCGTTCCACATTCACTAACTGCATTTTCATCAAGCATAATGAAATGTACTTTTTTTAATGAACAAAACATTTCAATTCCTTGGAGCATTGTCAGAAGAAACAGCGTAATAACGTGGAATGGTGTCTTCAACTACAACATGTGGAATGTAGTGGTGATACACGGTATTGTGACACTGAGCTTCTTTCAAATGAGATGAAATGGCACCTTGACAAGATTTAGGAGGTGATCTTTCCATCACAGCAAACCCTGGATGAGGTTGCCTGATCTCAACTCGCATTTGTTAACACCACTGGGGAAATGGAATAAACAGCGCAGGCCAGACACAAAGACGCTTTGTTGTTGGGAAAACAACCACTTTAAGTGGGAATTTTGCAAGCAAGATTGATACAGCGGGGTCAAACATTTCTAAACAACGCGAGTTTTCTTTATGTATTACATAGATGATAGTCAATTTTGCAAACTTATCTGCAGTTACAGGACACATTGAGCATCACTTGAAGTTAGCCAAACCAAAAACTCAATCTGCACTAGTTTATAATGGGGGGGGGGGGGGTAGTACTGTAATGCTATTCTGGGAGGGTGGACCTTGCATTGTGAATGTTTGAAATATATGAAACATGATCATTTAAGCGGCCCATTTAATTTGCAAACACGGTCAAGGCGCATTACACTCAATATGTCAGTGTCACAACACAGCCTGCCTCCTTTCTGTATGAGCCCACAGCAGAATTGCAATAAATCGAATACAGGATTGTACATGTTTCCAGAAAAGACGAAACGCAAACGGCTTTTTGGGTTGTGAAGCAAATGGAACACCTACCATCACAGTGTTTGCCAGTTTAATTACCGTACAAATAAAACCCATTCAATAAAACCTGTAAATACCATGTTGAATCACAATAATAAAAGTAACGGGAAAAAAAAGACGGGGGAAAAAATGAGCCACAAACTAGCCGGGACAAAGGAATTTGGAAGGACGATTAAAATTCACAACACCTCCCCCCCAAAAGATTTCACTCACACAAGTGCGCGCGCACACAAAATATCTTTTACTTTCACCCGCTCGCTCCCCACAAACGTGCAGACATACACAGAAAGCTAACGAAAACAAGACACGATTCTACAAAGTGACTGAACGTACTAACAACTGAAAATGACCCTGTCGCCTCACAGTGACCTGAGAGGGGTAAACTAATTGGTCAGAAGCAATTCAGGCTGCTTGTCATACAGAAGAGGGAGGGGCTGATGGAGTGGAGGGAGGACGGGGGGATGTATATAAGCTGTCTGTGTTTTAAGATAAGAGTGTAGGTGGATTAACAGTGCAATTTCCTTTAGTTTTCCCCTTCTCCGGTCTCCCCCTCATCGGCCTGGTTTTCTGATGTCCACAGCTGCAAGCACACAATGGGCACAGTAGAAGTTGTCATGTCAAACCATCCAAACCAAACCACATTGAGGCGCAAGCGGGACTCACAGTCAAGTTGTCCCTTAGGAGCTGCATGATCAGGGTGCTGTCTTTATAAGAGTCCTCATTCAAAGTGTCAAGCTCAGCGATGGCTTCATCGAATGCCTGGAACACAACAAAATGGCTCACAACCCTCTCTCGCAGGATAGATTTTTCCAGGTTATGATTGAGATATTCGATATTTGAAACTTGAGAATTGTCTGGTTTCAGCATGTTCAGTGGAAATGACTGAATGGTTTGATAGTGGAGACAATGACATGACGTTTATTACACGGCCGGTCTTTTTACCATTCCAATTCGGCAGGGCATGGCATTGTCAGTGTTTGATTTTCAGTTTTTTTAATGCCTCGGGCTGGGCGGTTATATTATTGCATTGGTCGAGGCTACAAAATGCAGGTCAATCAGTCATATCCGCTTGATCAAACATGACCAACACCAATCCGAGTTGACCTGCTCTACTTACATTTGTTTAGAATTGTGCAGAAAGACACTGTTCCTTTCTGCCGTTTGCTGTGACACGAGTGTTCGAACATGGTTCAGGGATCTTTTTTTTTTTTGCCTTTTGAATTTGTCTCCTTTGGAGCCACACTTTTGGCTTGCAGTATGCGTTCTGCTGATCACAGTTAGAACCTGCATCCTATTAGAATAAATTCAGTTATGTTATTTTTCATTTTTATGTTTAGTATGGATAAACTCATAATTATTGGGCGCCATCTAAAGGAGAAATGCTTGAAAAAAAAATATTGTCACCCAATATGTGAATTTAAGTTTAATACAGCTCTCACTATGATACAGGATAGCACTACACCTTTGCCAACAATGAAAATAATATAATGTAATTGACAAAAAATTAAATTACCACAAATTTGTCAAAACAAGGGTGAACCAAAATTTGGAAAAATTGGTACTGGTGCCTCGTTTTTATGATGCTTTTATTTTTAGCACATGTAATTTGTTTTTGCTGCTTTGTTCGTGTCTGACTTTAAATTACACCTCTGTTGTCTCGATCAGTTCTCCAAGGTTGAAAATAAAATTTATTGATTTACCATGCTAATTAACACCTGTAATTCAAAAGTAAGATTTGTCATTTTGTTATGACAGTAAAAGCATTTTTGTTACGCAGGTCTTGCTTTGGAACTGTGGACAGTGTGTATACCGTATTTTCCAGTGTATAAGGTGTACCGAACTATTGGGCGCACCCCCAATGAATGACGTGTTTCAAAATGTTTTGTAAATTTTCTCCTTGCGTTCATAGAAATAGTATCGTAATAAGCAGTACTATCGATATAACCGATATCGATATAACGAGACTTTACTGTATACATTAAAAGTACTCTTAAAAAACTTGAGTTCACACCGTCTTTGCCAGACTGCAGGCCTTTTCTGGGTTGTTCTGGATCTCATAATAGAATACAGAGAAGTTGAGGGCCAGTCCAAGCCTAATGGGGTGTGTTGGCTGCATATCCCCTTTGCTTAGGTCGAAAGCTTGCTGGTATGCTTGCTGGGAATTATCCACGGTATCTGGTGACATAAAATGTTAGATATATAGCATTTTGTTTCTGGTCACATTGAGAGCATTTGGCTCTTCACTGTAGCGGGAAATGTTGCAGTCAAAATTCATGAACTATGACAATCAAGTGTATATCATGCAAGTCTTGTCCTTACTTACCCTTCTTAGCATCTCCAGATGCAACCTCAGACAGGTATCTATAGTAGTCGCCCTTCATTTTCAAATAGAACACCTTGCCTTCAGAACTTCCTGCATTCACAATAAGGTACTTGTCCAGTAGCCCCTAAAACGCAGAAGTTGGTATTATCAAAGTTGTGGAAACAAATGGCTGAAAACCATTGGAAAAGTCAGGATGTTCTCACCAGCACATCATGGCAGATTTCCTGCAGCTCAGATTCGATCTTCTCCCGATACTCGCGAGCCATCTGCTTCTTCTTGTCATTCCCTTCAATCTTCTGCTCAATGCTGGAGATGACGCGCCAGGATGAGCGGCGCGCCCCGACCACATTCTTGTAGGCAACGGAGAGAAGATTGCGCTCCTCATTTGACAGCTCTGTGCTTTGCTCCGTCACACTCTTCATGGCAGCAGCCATATCATCATAGCGCTCAGCCTGCTCGGCAAGCTTGGCGTTTTGTACCAGGTCGTTCTTATCCATTTCGAGACTGGAGAATACAGAACACAGAGAGGCAAAGTGAGTGATGTAGCGAGCATGACAGGATACCACATACCACAGAATGATTCTCAACAAATATGACACGAGGGATCGTCGGGTCGGCTGCGGGAAATTCATCTATTTCAATCAACTATGGAAACTTGTCACGTTGTAGTACATGACTATGTACTTTTCTATTCATGTCCTATTTGTATATTTTGTTCAAATTGATTTTTAAAAACTGTACTACTACAGTGGCTCCAATTACCAGAGGCAAATTCCCTGTGTGCTCTAACACACTTGGCCAATAAAGATTATTCTTATCCGAGCCAGTTACATATATGACAGGTAGAACAATTAAATGCTCCTCCATTAGAGGGCAGAAGTCGTACACCAGTTTGGTGTCCTTTTTGTTTGGTGGTGTGCAGTGAGTTTTTTTTTCCAAGTGCCTCGGCACAAAAAGGGTTGAGAAACACCAAGTTAACCAAACAATAAACTAACAGTTAGATGTTATGAAATTTGTCTCGAAACGGCTGCGATATAATGTGAGAAAGACGGCATTATAGTGCAGATCAGCGCCGCAAACTGGGCCCCGTGGCAAGTGGGTCAACCTTGCATTTGCCGAGGTTAGCCCCAAGCTAATTACAAGAGCGCTCCAATCCCGTCGAGTTAGCTCAATTTCGGCAGAAAAAAAATGGTACCTTTTGACCTCTATCTTTAACATTGGAAATAACCGCATAAAGTTGCCCAATTGCGTTTTCCGTTTCAACAAAATATCAGCCTTTACACAAGCACCCGAATCCGTCGCAATGCTATATAGACTTACTGTTGCTAACGGCACGAGCGTAATGACACATTTTATTCACAAATATTAAAGACAAAAAACGGTTTCATACATTTCCTTCTTGCATTTTATAAAGAACAACCAATGCTAGCGTGGTTGAAATTCATACAACACACCGTCCAGCAAGCGGAGCGGCTGATGTGCCAAATACATCCTTTTCCAACGTTCCGTTAGCTAGGCCACAGAAATAAGGTTGGTTAAAAAAAATACAGAATAAACGCAATTAAGCTCTTGACAATTAATGTTCCAAACGTAGACAAATGCTCTGCCTGGGGCGGGGAATTGTAAAGCACAGCGGCAGATACATTTATTTTTTTATGTTAAAAACATTTCAGACGCTTTTTAACACAACACGGCCCGCTCACGCTGGCGAGCCCCTGTCAGAACAAAGTGTCACGGAATCGGAATTGAGGCTATCGCGTTAGCCGGTGTGCTAGTCGTTAGCATTAGCAGGTTTGCTAGTGTTAATGCTAAAGCTAGTTAGCCCCAGCTAGCCTGCACCGTTAAATGATGGCCCCTCAAAAGGTATTCGATTGGCCGCGGCGGGTGGAAAAACAGCATCGAAAATCGGAACCGGCACATCAGAATAGTGATTATAGCTACGGTAGAAAATGAATAAAAACCTCAGCCCAGAAATGGACACACTTACAATATTGGCGACTTTTAATCCTGATTATTCTCAACTGTTAGGCGTTTTAATGCTTCCGTCCTCCAGTCGCGCTCGGCGTGTATATCTCAGGGCAGAACCACTTCCGTTATACGGCTACTTGCATTTCCTCTTTTCTCGCCACACATCTGCCTTACGTAAGAAATCGCGACACTTAAGACGAGCAATATTAATACATAAAAGGGATGGTTGTCCACCATGTCACGATGTTCTTTTTTTCGACTGTTAATCTCACAAGACAATGTAGCTTGGTATTTAAACGGCATATTACTGTGTACCTCGAAGTGAAACCATTTATTGTTCAAACGTAATGCATTTCAAAGGTCAAGGTCAGCAAGCAGTACAGTTGTTATTTTGAAACTACTATTTTCCGTTTTGTTTTAATTGGAGGACATTTCTGACCTCCTTCCCAAACATGCATGCACAAAAAACATGTGTTGTGTAAATTATAGTTGATGCAGACATTTTTTAGCACAGACTCCAACAAGCTTATAAGAAAAGGTCTAGACTGTTGGTTTGAAGGTAGTAACTCTCCAAACCCACTTATTCAGCATGTCAGTGATACATAAATACAGCAAATGTCTTCAGTTGTGTTAAACAAAATAAATAATAATCATTGTTAATAAACAAAGCATCTTTGTCGTAGAAATTCTACCTCGGAAACAATAGGCTGAAAACAGTGCCTCGTCTTCCAGAGCCTCTTCACATTGTGCACCTTCATGTAAGGTCCTTGTACAGTGGAACATTTTAAGATTAATGGTACTCATATGGTACCACTATTGAGAAATTTAAGGGCATTTTTTATGGTATTCATATCATACTATTGAGAAATTCAGGGGCAATTTTTGGCATCTAGGGGGCATGATTATTAAGCCATGACTCCCCACAGTGGTGTATTGCAAAGACTGAGCAGTGGTGGCACCAAGGAAAAAGCAGTGATATAGAACATGTTAAAAATATGTCCCCAAAAATGTGAGGTATGTTGGTTGGGCTGAAATATGTTTTTATTCACAACGCACTAACACGTTTGTTTTTCCAGTTGCTACCCTCTTCCTGAATCAACTGCTCACATACACACTAACATGCTATAGTGCATTGCATGAGAAGGGCGAGGGGAGCACATGAATGTTTTATGTTGTGTTTATTATTGTACTTTATCTGAACTGTTTTGTTAAGCACTTTGTTACAGCTGCATCTGTTATAAAAGTGCTATATAAAGCAGGGTGTATTGTATTGGACTGTATAAAATGTGCATGATTTTCCTATAATTTCATGGATTTTCGATTTGTGATACTGTGGCAAAATTTCCAGAATGTGTACATGATGAAACATGTCAAGTTCACACAGATGTCTTTCACTTGGCTGTCGGCTCATTCGGAACTATGAAACCATCTGCCACTTTCTGCTGGTACTCCCTCTCCGATCGTTTTCTTCGGTAGACATCGTCTGATAAGAAAATGATACAAAAGAGACATGAATTAAGAACATATTCACAATTAACATTTTCTTCCCATTTTGTCCCTCCTTCTTGGTGGCTAATTTGCAGATTAAATATCGGATAAGAAAACATACATTTTAAATAGCTTTTCTTGTATTTTATTCTACTTTGAGTTTTGTTAAACATTTGTTTAATCACGGACATTTTTTAGTAATGCAATATTAAATCATTCTGTGAGCTGTCTTTCACAACAAATATTAGCCATTTAGGATGACAGAAAGAAAAAAGTCACATAAGTAAGGAGGAATGACATCATCAACCTAATAGCTTTAACCATGGATATACTGTAGCTCATGTATACTTTCACTTCTGGTATTCATTTTTTTTTCAGCTGTAATGGACCATGTGTCTCAAACCACCCCAATGCTCTTCGTCCTTAGATATATATATTTTTTTTTCATTCATCATTATTATATAGCGGGCGGCCCGGTAGTCGAGTGGTTAGCACACCGGCTTCACAGTGCAGAGGTCGCCGGTTCGCGTCCCGGTCCGGCCTCCCTGTGTGGAGTTTGCATGTTCTCCTCGGACCCGCGTGGGTTTTCTCCGGGTCCTCCAGTTTCCTCCCACACTCCAAAAACATGCATGGCAGGCAGATTGACCACTCCAAATTGTCCCTAGGTGTGAGTGTGAGAGTGACTGTTGTATGTCTTTGTGTGCCCCGCGATTGGCTGGCAACCAATTCAGGGTGTCCCCCGCCTCGTGCCCAAAGACAGCTGAGATAGGCTCCAGCAACCCCGCGACCCTAATGAGGAATAAGCGGTACGGAAAATGAGATGAGATTATTATATAGCAGAGTTCATTGTTTCATTTATTTTCCGAATCACTTTATCCTTACTAGGGTAACGGGGGATCCTGGAACCTATCCCATGTGTCTTAGGGCAGGAGTTGGTTGCCAGCCAACCATCCGCACTCACTCTATCATCCTATGGACAATTTGGAGTGTTCAATCAGCCTGTCATGCATGTTTTTGGAATGTAGGAGGGAACCGAACACAAGAAGGCCGGAGGGGGAATTGAAACCTGTACATCTTCACTGTGAAGTCAACACACTAACCACTCGACTCCCCCAACGCAGTTTTTCTCCCGAAATATATTTGCATTTCAGCTGTAGTATTATTCAGCATATATATGTGTGTGTGTGTGTGTGTGTGTGTGTGTGTGTGTGTATATATATATATATATATATATATATATATATATATATGCAGTGATTCGAAACCCTGTTCGTGTGATGAGAGTAATTTTAAATTAAATTAGTATTCCACTTCATGCATTTTTTCTTCAATTGCAAATATGTTTGAAATACATGAACTGTATACAAAATCAGAATAATAATAATGAATTTTGTGATTTAAAAGAATAATAAAAAAACACTTTTGTCAATACAGTGTACATAAACATACATATTTGTGTGGTGCTGGAAAAATGCATTGCATTTGAATGCCGTCAAGAGGTTGCGCGTTGACCATTTAACATATTGACACTAGAGTAAAAAAGGTCTACCAAATCAACGCAAAATGAGTGTCACTTTGCCAAGTTGCACTTACAAAACGTTTCTTTTCCTATCCTCACGTTGATCATGATCCACTCCATGACACCGCCAATGCAAAAAAAGACCGGAAGAAACCTATACGGACCAAAACGACGTTTCCCAGGAACAAGTCCGAGAAAATATCGGAGTGTTCCACTCCTCTGAAACATCACAAGAACGTGTAAACAACCAAAAACGGTCTGACAACTTCAATAAGATTTTTGAGATACGGTCGTTTCCTGAACGTCCTTCCCAAAAGTTGGGTGCGTGTGATTAAAAAATGGTCTCCCTGTAAAAAATTGCGGGCGGTTTATTGCAATTTGTCAGCATGTCTTCGAGTATTCATATCACGCACGAAAACCAAGCGCACTTGTAAATGACGTCATATCCGTTTAGTGCGAGCGTGTTTTCCGGTCGAATTTGATGAACGAACTAAAGTGTCATGGTTTAAAATCTTAATCTTTGTTAAATTAAACAACTAATAAATCATACATTTTTCTTAGTTTTTTACGATTAGCTTTCAATCTCTCTCTCTCCCAACAACCCCCAGACACACACACACGCATACAGTATATATATATATATATATATATATATATATATATATATATATATATATATATATATATATATATATATATATATATATATAGGGCCTAAAGAGTTTGATGTTTCTCTTTATTTGTAAGTAGGTTCGTTGTCAGATCTCCCAGGCAGGTGACGCGCAGAGCTTGATCGTGGCGTGGAGTTGAGCAAGTCGTGCCGTGATGTCCGTCCCACGCCCGGCGTGAGCCGGGCGTGAGCCCGAGATGACTCTGATGTGATTCTGCCTCGTGGTTCGCCCAATCTCTCTGTCCCGCGACAGCTCCTTTTATACAATTTGCAAGCGTGTGCTATGCGTCAGGGTGATACGCACATCAAGGAGATCAAGGAATTTAAAGACATGAAAGTGTTGAAAAGCGCACTTCAAAATCATACACGCGTGTGACGCAACAGGGCTCCCCTCCTGGATCCGAAGTCGGTGAAAGCGATGAAGGAAAAAGAAATAAAAACAAAAGTCATTCTGCGACATGGTGAGGCCAGGCAAGATGACGGTCACCGGGCATGGCAGGCGTCGGTGGGGAGGTTGCCGAGGAGGTTTCGTGGTGCCTGAAGTCGTTGTACGGGAGCACGGCAAAGAGTGCTCACGACTGCCAGTTTGAGTCGATCGATGGAAAGTTTCCTCGCGGCCGTCGAGTCGATGCCGGAAGGTCTTCTCACCGTGAGATGTCGGACAATCGATGAGGGATTGTGAGGACGAAGGTGCGTGGGATTGGCCATGCTGCCGGGCCCGGACAGGCCGGTCATCGGCGACGGTGGCGATGATCGCGCTGCCATGGCGCTCTGCAGGACGCTGAGGAAGCACGCTGACGTCGGCGGCCGTGTCGGCCATGAAGCGTCTTCCCGAAGTCCGATCGTGGACATAAGCGATGTCCAACGATGTCCGATCGTGGACATATACGATGTCCGATCGTGGACATAAGCGATGTCCGACGATGTGCGATCGTGGACATATACGATGCAGCTAGTAGCAGAGTTGCCAGGCGAATTGGACGATGTTGGCCATCAGGGTGCGGCAGGTTTCACGGTGGGGTCGGGGCGCCCACGGGTGGTGGCGGCCCATCGGGAGCTCGGCTCGAGGGGTCTGGCTGTGAAGATGCCGGGTTCACAGGCGGCTGGGAAATCTGGGTTTTTCCATTTGGAGAGTTGATTGGGCTGAGGAGGAGGGAAAAAATCCTCCTGGCTAGCTCGCCAATAAAGAGTTTGATGTTTCTCTTTATTTGTAAGTAGGTTCGTTGTCAGATCTCCCAGGCAGGTGACGCGCAGAGCTTGATCGTGGCGTGGAGTTGAGCAAGTCGTGCCGTGATGTCCGTCCCGAGCCGGGCGTGGGCCCGAGATGACTCTGATGTGATTCTGCCTCGTGGTTCGCCCAATCTCTCTGTCCCGCGACAGCTCCTTTTATACAATTTGCAAGCGTGTGCTATGCGTCAGGGTGATACGCACATCAAGGAGATCAAGGAATTGAAAGACATGAAAGTGTTGAAAAGCGCACTTCAAAATCATACACGCGTGTGACGCAACAGGCCAACGATGCTTTTAGATTTATAGTCAAAATGTTCTATCTTGAGTTCGAGTCTTGAAGCATTTTCCAGATACATAGATGAATACAGTAGACGATACTGTAAATCAGATGGAGGAGAGAATTAACTACAAGGACTTTATTCCTCTACAAGGTAAATTAATGAAGTGCAGGTAAGTTGCAAGTAAGGTAAAGGCATAAAGTTAATTGTAACAGCATGACACAAAACTGTACACACATATTTATATACAGTACATACATTAAACACATGCAACAACTACACAGGACATAAGTACCATTAAGATTATAAAGAGCAAAGGGGCTTTCTTTTAAACTCCATCATGAGCTCACCAGAAATGGCAATAAGAATCAGTCTGAAAAATATTTTCCCTTTTTTGGACAGAACAACATGGGAGGCAAACTACATTTTTTCTACAATAACACCAGGAGTAGGACTCCAGCTCTTGAATGTAAGAAGGTTGCTGAAGCCAAAATTAAGCATCCCACATGGTTGGTACACCTTTCGCAGTGCGTTTATAGTTGGCCTTTGATCAAGAGTATCATCGAGCCAAGACAAAGGCAAGTAAAACGTATAGCAGCATACACGCACAGGCAGTAGTCATCACTCACTGCTTGACATACATGACTTGGTTTCAGAGTAACAGTTGCGGCATGTACTGTATTGCTCATTTCAAAATGTACAACTTGTGATGTGATTGTGTGTGATTGTGAAATGTTCACAATTTCTCCACTGTGAGACTAATAAAGGCATATCCAATCCAATCCAATCCAATACACTTGCATCACATACAGAATGTTGTGGCGAAGGTTTTTATCATGGCGTTTTTTTTGAATCCTCACTCCAGTCTGTTGTCAGTCGTGTCTTTTTCATCATTTAACTATTACTGATTTTACACGAGGCAGTATAGAGTAGGTGGAATGTATTTATAAATAAAGTCTTAATTGGTTGTGGGCAATGACAACAGTCTGATGGAAGAAATGAAAATACTCCGTTTATGCAATGATATGCCAAGCCCGTGACATCACAGGTTAGCACAGCAACGATAAATCAGTCTTCAACAATTTGAGCCGGTCTACAAAAAGTCCAGTGATGCTCTACTGTGTTCTCATTGGCCCGCTCGCTCATGTGGTGTACACGCGTGTTACGGATGGTGAAGCCTTGTTTCATGATGTAGTCCATGAGGTGAACTCGTAGGGACACCTCCTGATGATAGTCACAAGGCCCGAAGGTGAAAGACACCTGGCAGTCTCTGGTGTCCATCATGTGTTTGTTCCACTTGGTGAAGTTGTTGGAAATGCCCTCGAGCAAGGCATGGACCTTTGTCGTGATGGTTAGCTGTGTGATGATGACGGCTACTGGGTTGGAGTATTTGGACAGTTTGCGTGTGCTGGACAGCTCCACAACCTGCTCAAAGATGTCCGGAGGGTACAGCGGCTTGGGATCGCTTAGGCAGTGGATCAAGGGTTCAATCTGGTAGAAGTCGGCCTCTTTCCTCAGCAGGTCGGTCTCTGTGAAGTCAGCTGGGAGGGTTAGCTCCGACGTCCGCAGGAAGTTCAGGATGTACCTGAAAAGTGTCCCGTCGCGGTCAATGAAGTAATTCCCCTGGGAGTCCCGAGCTGTGGGGAAGTCTCCCCGGAACATGGCGCCCAACATGGAGTCTGGATAACGCTGAAGTGTGGACAAGCTGGTTGTGTACAGGTGACCTCCTACGTTTAAGGTAACAGGAGTAGTCATCTAAAGCAAAGATGAGAGAGGGAGAGGACTTTTTTTCATGCATTCACACAAGCCCTTGCAATTAAATCAGAAGGGCGGCACTGATATTAATACCAGTCAGTGTCAGTGCCAATATTCTTCGTCTGTCGTGTTTGAGAAAAAATGTTATGTTATGATAAGATAAGAACAGGGCGGCCCGGTAGTCTAGTGGTAACTACGATGACTTCACAGTGCAGAGGTCGTGATTTCAAATCCCTCCGTGTGGACTTTCCATGTTATGCCCAGGCCCGTGTGGTTTTTCTCCCGCTTCTCCGGTTTCTTCCCGCATTCCAAAAACATGCATGGCAGGCTAATTGAACACTCGAAATTGTGAGTGTGAGAGTAACTGGTTGTTTCTCTCTGTGTCACCTGCGATTGGTGGGCAACCAGTTCAGGGTGTCCCCCACCTACTGCCCAAAGACACCTGGGATAGGCTCCAAGCACCCCCTGCAACCCGCGTGAGGATAAAGCGGCCAGGAAGATGAATTAATCAATGAATGAATGTAAGATAAAAACACCTTTATTCATCCCACAATTTGAGAAATTCCCATATATGTAATATGGTATTTACGCAATGGGCATGTGGAGTAGAAGCTATATCAGCTGTGTTGAAAAACTTAAACCAGCCCGCATGCATGACCACAGACCATCTTGTGGTCAAGTGTATGTTTGCAGTATAGAAAACACAAATATGAGATTGGAAGAATAGCCAAATCATATTAATGACAAATACTAAAAGCATCTTAAAGGACTGAAGTTCTGTTTGTGATGTAATGTAAGGAAAGAGATGCCCATTTCACGGTAAGATCAGAGCATTGTCATCAAATGGTGAGTATAGTTTTTGCTTTTTTTGAATGTTGCTGTGCCGATCCCAAAAAGTACATTCCCGGGTCCTGAATTACAAATATGTTGTAGTTTTGAGTCCTAATATCATCATTTACCACAAGCTGGTAGACATGTCTGAGTTGCACTTCCACTTGGTAGGCCTCATTACTTTTTGGCAGATTTGTAATGAAATGCAGGACAAACACAGTATCTCAATAATAACAGTTTGAGTTTGTTGTTTCTTTGGTGAAACAAAATTAGTTTTTAATTAACACATGCTTCAAAGTAGGCGTGAAATAAGACAAGAAGCTGAATCATCTCTTACCCTATGGCCCCAGCCTCCATTATCCATTTGTAGACAAATACACACTTGGTCAGGACCAAAAGCAAAGCAGCAAATGGGGTCCGGCTCAATTCACTTTCACATGAAAAACAAACAAATAAAGTTCCAGGAAAGTTAGTGCAAGGTCAGTCTCATCACTTCCATCAACATGAATTCAATAAATGTGATCTGCCTATACAGTTACAGTGATACATCAGCTTACGAACACTTTCACTCATGAACCTTCGCCTCACGAACATTCAATTCGCGAGCATATAGTCTTGGTTGACGAACTAGTTTTCGGTGGACGAACCAAACCACACAGCGGCACAGTGGCTGGCGGACTAGTTTTCGGCGGATGAACACCAAACCACATGTTCGAACAGCGCCACTGTGTTTTTGTCACCCCCATTTCTTTGAGTCCAGATGTGGTTTGTTATCGAGTGGAGTACTTTGGCTATTATGGGACCGAAAAAGACCCCACCACAGTCTATTATTTAGCCGAAGAGGACACAAAAAAAGCAAATTACAGTTGAGCAGAAGGAGATCCTCAAAAAACACGAAGGAGGTGTGCGTTTGTGTAACTTAACGTCCCAGTACCAGTATGCTAAGTCGACCATTGCTACGTGTGGCTAAGGGTGTTTCTGTGTTGTCTAATCAATGGCCTAAGGCAATCGAAGAGGTTGAAAAAACTTCTGTTGATTTGGATTAACGAAAAGCAGCTAGCAGGGGACAGTGTGAGTGAGGGTATTATCGCTGGGAAAGCACAGCAACTTCAATCGGATATCATCAATAGGCAACTACATCAACGACCATCACAAAGGTAAATAAAACAACTTTATTATACAGCAGTTTATTTCTTTAATTACAATACAATAGCACATTTATTATACATGCTCTGCCCCCAAACTCTGGAACTCACTTCCTCCCAACATTCGTAACATCTTCCCACCTTCAAATCCCATCTCAAAACCCACCTATTTAAAATTGCATTTTCTGTGTAGCTCTTTCTCTTGTTTCTATTTATAATTGTATTTTATTTATTGTGTTCTATTTTGGATTGGTGAGTATAGTTTTTGCTTTTTTGAATGTTGCTGTGCCGTTGACCATTTTGTGTTTGGGAGCCTTTTATTGAACGAGTTGCTTGTTCTGTAGCCACAAAGGGACATAAGTCTTCTTGTGCCGGTCCCAAGCCCGGATAAATACAGAGGGTTGTGTCGGGAAGGGCATCCGACGTAAAAGTTTGACCAAAACAAACATGCGGATCATACCTCTAAAGATGGAGGACACTCGCTGTGGCGACCCCTTGAAGGGAAAAGCCGAAAGGAAAAGAAGAAGATTTGTGATTGTATTTTATATATTATAGTACCTATGCTTGTCTGTGACTGTAAAGTGTCCTTGAGAGCTTTGAAAGGCGCTTAAAATGAAATGTATTATTATTATTATTATTATTATTATTATTATTATTATTATTATAAAATAAGGTGTATTCGGTGTAGTGTTAATGCTTATTTAGTAGAAATTTGTTTTATTGGGACCTGGGAACGGATTATTCTCATTTTTAATGGTTTCTTATGGGAAATAAATGTTTGGCAGTCTTTTTTGCCTGACACACACACTTTCTGGGAACCAATTAAGTTCATGAGCGGCGGTATCACTGTATTTGTCAGGCCAAATTAGTTTTCCAGTAAACTGCTTCTCAAATTTCAAACAAATCTTTACCTTTTTGTTGATAACTTTATCATACTTTGTTTCCCTTTCTATAATTTAATTAATGTAAATAATCTAAAATGGTAATGTGCAACAAGTAAAATGTAAACATAAACTTGCATTGCCTACATTTCGGAGAAGGAACGGATTAACTGTATTGTTATTCATTTTCAATGCGAAACTTTCCCTCAATTTAGAACGTTTCGGTTTCTAATGAACAATTGTAAGGAATCCGCTTCTAAACTCCACATTCCATTGTATGCAAGCGCCGTTGGACAATTTAAAGTCTTCAAAAAACCAAAGCATAGATGTTTTTGGAGGAAAAAATATCCATGGAGGACTGTCCGGATTCTCATCCCCGTCCGCATAACTAATACAGATGTACTTACCACTCATATACCGTGTCACCCACCCGTATCTTTCCATTTCCCACCAGCAATGCAAACGAATGCTGCTAAAACCGAATTTGCTCTGTACTTTGAGGAAAACTAAAGGAGGGATGCATTGCAAATATGAGCTTCCTTAATAAACAAAGCCATACAAAAATTACAAGAACAGTTAATGCTCTCGAGCTACTAGCTAGCCTGCAAGCTAGTGAGGCTAGCGAGTTAACAACGTAGCTGATGTTACCACTAAGGATTTGCGGATTGAATTTATTCATTTCAGACGTGACAGAAACTATTAAAACAAGCTCACCGACTCGCTCTTTTGTATTCGCCTTCTCTCGACCCACAACTGCTGCATGACGTTGATGTTTAGCGTTGCAGATGCCAGCCAGTCAATGATGTTCACCGCAGCCAAGTAATCGTACGCACACGCACAGATGCACGCGAACGCAGATTTTTCCGGCTCCCTTACATTTGTCCCTCCGGTGAAACCCCTACCGCAGCCCATTTGAAAATAAAAGCTTGATCCATTTGATAAAACCACTTTTACCAGATGTTAACACAAACCGGTCGTATCAAGCCACATAAATACCGCTTGCATGTCACGTGGAAAGATTTGATTCGAGGCAAATGGACTTTCCTTGTTCCTTAGACACATTTCACCTTTCATCCAAAGGTCTTACTCAGGTGTGCAATTGGCATATTTATGCATCTGGTAGTCTGCAAAAACCGTCTGTTATGGTTACTCCCATTTTATTGTTGAAAGTCAAATGTGATTTGATACATTACCAATTTTGTGGTATTGGTGAAAATTCACGAAGTATATACAGTACGTACTTTTAAGGGGAAAAAAAATCAGGTATCTATTTATTTTTGTGCGTTTTGGAGCTCCCAAAACATACACAAATAACCCTCAGATATCCTTGGCCACCCAATGACACCGCAAGGATAAAAGTCTGGCTCCGCCACTGGGTAATGGTGAGCATATCTGTCTCATATTTTTAAGGTCAGGGGCTCACATGTGGACTCAGCCTTTCCTGTGTGGAGCTTTTCATTTTCTCCTCGTCCTTCCATTGTTTTTTCACCGGCTCCCTCCCACATTTTAAAAACATGCATTTGCCCAGTGACTGTCTGGCCAGCAGTTCAATGTGTACCTTTTGCCCAAAGTCTACAGCCCAGATTCAAACACAGAACACCAGAACTGTGAGGCACACATGCTAACAACCACTGTTATTTCCAATTAGGTTTATGTGTTTAACGTGTGGCGGCCCGGTAGTCGAGTGGTTAGCACACCGGCTTCACAGTGCAGAGGTTGTGGTTTCGCGTCCTGGTCCGGCCTCCCTGTGTGGAGTTTGCATGTTCTCCCCGGGCCTGCATGGGTTTTCTCCGGGTCCTCCGGTTTCCTCCCACACTCCAAAAACATGCATTGACCACTCCAAAATGTCCCTTGGTGTGAGAGTGACTGTTTTACGTCTTTGTGTGCCCTGTGATTGGCTGGCAACCAATTCAGTGTGTCCCCCGCCTAGTGCCCGAAGACAGCTGAGATAGGCTCCAGCACCCCCCGCGACCCTAATGAGGAATAAGCGGTACGGAAAATAGATGGATGGATGTGCTATTATGTGGAAGTACCATAAAGCTTACATTATCTTAAGGCCACCCAAACTTTTGACTACTACACAAAGTTCCCAAACACTTAAACCAAGCACACTACTCCCATATTTTTTATTATTAATTAAAAACACCCAAATAGATTTCAAGACAATTTCTTTGTGCCACCCCTTGCTTCTTGCTGCAGGATAATGAACTCTAGGATGAGTTTGGCTGTCCGACAAGGCCTTTCCATCACCACAGAGTGGCCACAGTTCTCTAGCAGGTCCACTCTGCATCCCGGCAAGATTTCTGTGATGACTGTGGCTCCAGACACATCCATCACCTCAGGGAAAACATTTATATTCATATTTTTATCGTCATTAACCTGTTTCTTGCACTATCCGGAATTCAACTGCCAGAAACAAGTGTTGCAAATATTTTTTAGTATCATCGGAGACAGTATTTGTTTTAGCTGGGACATGGCAAGTTAAGCAGGCTATACGTCTGTGTAGTTGTACAGGAGTGGTCTATCGATGAAAATGTTTCTTCAGCCATCATCTGTACTTCTTTGAAGGAGTCGGACATTTCGCTCTTTATCCGAAGAGTTTCGTCAGTGAACTAAAGCTGTGCTGGTAACTCTGGCCCTATATATATATATATATATATATATATATATATATATATATATATATATATATATATATATATATATATATATATATATATATATATATATATCCCTAATCAGTGACATGCAGTCAGGAGAGGCAGGTGAGGCTGTGCCTCACCTGTCATAATGGAAATATCAAAAGAAACAATAAATTAAGCAGTTATATATATTTTTAGTGATTTGTACATTAAATTTCTTTTCCATTTAACTTCACCATTTTTGGATTTTTTTTCAAAATCGCTGAATTTTCACATTTACCGTTCAAATACTAAGTAGAGACGAGCGGTGAGGCAGCAGCCGGCTGAGCCCCACCATAGATTGCGCAATGACTATGCCAACTGTGCTGGCTTGCTCTGCAGTGAGAGCGCATTGCTGTCCCTCTGCATATTGCTATTAAAGTGTTCAAACACTTTTAGTATATGAACTGAATGTCTACAGTTTAGCTGGTGTATGTAATGTACAGTCACTGTACATTATAAACACTGTACTACAGTGTTTATTTTATTTTTAGCATAACTGTGTGCATAGGTGAGGCACACAGTTCTCTAGCCTCAAGACAGGGGGCGCTGGTTATTCCAGAGATTCTTCTTGTGCCTCCTTGGCTGCAGAATAATAGAATTAGTGACAGCAAGCTACAGTAAACAGTTAGCAAGTTAAGTGCAACCATCCAGTCATTTTTTTTCATGTTGCTTGGCCTCACTTTCAGAATGGAGGATTACATATCTAAATTGAAAGGCTTTTCAAAACTGGACTTTCAATCGAAGCAGGAGATAATAATTAAAGGAAGACCAACAACGGACTGTATAGCTCACAAACGGTGAGGGATAAATGTAAATCTCTTGGACAGCTTCTCAGTTTTTTGGCCAAGAAGGATCTCATTGGAACTATTCCTGAGGCGACAAAGTTGCTCCAGTTCGTGCTCACTGTTGCAGCTACTACAGCATCAGTGGAGCGGTCATTCTCAGCACAAAAGACTGAAAACATACAGTCGGAACAGGACTGATCAAGGACGACTTTCTTCACTGGCAGTGATCTCCATTGAGACAGAGAGACTTTTAACATTGAAGGAAGATAAGGGAGGCTTCTACAAAGAAGTTATCGATGCCTTTCTTCAGAAGGAGCGGCGCATGGACTTCATTTATAAGTAAAGGTAACACGATAATAATGTTTTTTTTAATTCTTTTTTTTCTATGCTGCAGTTTGTATATATAAAGAATGCTGACATGACATTTTAAACAAAACACGTTAACTGTTGCCAATCAAATAGTGAATAAGCTACTCTGTAGAGTTCATATGTTTGTAAACCTGACTGTGATGACGTCAGTGCCTCACCAGCCATGAACCTCACCGCACGTCACTGTCCCTAATGGACAGAGGTGGTGGTGCCAGACCTCTGGTGCCTTCTCTAAAGTTGTAGAGCAGTGGAATACTCTCCAAAGCTAATCTGATGAATTACGACACCTTCAAAGAAGTACAGATGACGGCTGAAGAAACCTTTTCATCGATAAGAGGGC